>NC_050585.1:17379532-17680669 GCF_013368585.1 Megalops cyprinoides | reverse complement strand
TTTTTTGTTTTATGCAATGAAAGCACGATTACATTATTTCCAGTTCTCTAATTAATATTAAGGGTTGATTTGAATTCATTGATACAATTGATCAAACAACTACGATGATCAAAAAACATACATACCATATTTTCATCACATTTTTAATGTTGCTTGTAAAATTTACTTGATTAACTTTTAACCAATGCTAAACCCAAACTGGAAGAACATTCTGAAATGATATATAAAATATAAATGACATAACAAATATAAAATTACATGTTAAGCAGCCTACTTGTTATGCAATGAAATAAAATTTGTTTTGACCGAATACAGTGCTACAGAAAAACAGTTCTGTGCAGTTCCCATTATTGTTATGCAAATCAGTCCCCTCGTTCTATTGAAAAAATCATTTTGTCAAGAACCCACCTCTCTAGAGTAGAGCCACAGTGTTTGTTTCATTTTCCCATACATCATGTGATTGAATGATAACTGGATATTTTTAAATATTTAATATCAATGCTTACCTTGGGGTTATTTCATATATAGATATGAAATCTATAGATAGATGGATATTTTGACTGTCTTTATTGAATGTGTGTATTCTGTGAATTATTACATAATACTGTATAAGCTGTGTAAATCATCCTGGAGTTGTTAGCAAACAAAGAGCATATACAAACAAATGGCATAACTTTACTCTGCGCCTTGCTGTTGTTAAAGTAAGAGTGCACAGATACCACCAAGCACAGTGGACAGGAGGAAACTCCCTGTTCAACACCATACACTGAAGGTTTCTGCCTAGACTGCAAAGCGCAGCTATCGGGATGTGGTTTTTCTCATTTTGATTCTGCTCTTCCCTGTAGGACCACCCACTTTGCAGTCCAAAGGGCAGGTTACTGTGCCCATCCATGCTTACGCTTCTTTAGTCAAATCTGCAGTTACTCGCACACAGTTCGAACACATCCACTGTGTTTTTTGTTTTGTTTTTTGCCTGCAGTTGTGCCATCTGAAAAACAATGCTTGGGGTGACGTGTGAAAACAGTTTTGGTGTAATTTGCTTTAAGACTTTATTGGGTTATGTTAATGATACAGACTGTGAAAACAGCTGTTGACACCCAGGAGATAATTGGCACGAATGACAAAGCCTTGGTCAATGCAAAACCACCTGTGTGAACAAAACCTCACATGACCTTTCATTAACAGGCTAAATGTCTTTTAATATTCTAATCCACCTACCCATCCTTTTTTCAACAATCACATAATGCTTTAGAAGGCACTGCAGTTAACCAGAGCTCAAGTTTCCATCTGGTCTGTTGCAGAGGAAACTAACATGGACATGGAAGAACATGCAAGCTTCTCACAGCTCTGTACCAACATGCTGCCAGCACTATATTTATGTTGAAGTAATATTGACAAGGACACATACCATGCATATACAATTTTATTCAAAATTCTGCAAATATAAGCTGTTCACATTTACAATCAGACTATGTTTCCCCTGTTGGCTTTCTTTTTGGAGAGCGTGAGGGCGTGAGCCATACCCTCTTCTTTCATCCCAGTTTTTTTCATAACCTTGAGCAAGAGACTGTGAGCGGGCTGTCAGTATTTGTGTGCCCTCTACAGTACCCATGTGGGTCATGCGAAACCGCACAGGTTAGTCTGAGCTGTGCTGTGTTTGTACTTTGATGGATTGCTGCTTTCCCTGAATTATTTAATGCAACAGGTCAACGTAAGGCACATTCCTCATGTGCTGCGCTTATCCCTACTCCATAGGAATGGTAGAGGACGTAGACATGCCGTCTGAAGGGGTCAACGACTAAGTAGGCAAACGTCTGCTCCTCCTCCCTGTCTGATGGGTAGCACAAGCCAGAGTGATCCTGTGAGGATTAAAAGGAAAGACAGAGGTATGTCATAAACACAGGCACACGCACGCAAACAGGTGGCAAGACTTATGGTCTTCCATTTACAGTTAATTAAAACGGTAACTCTTAACTATCAAACTCAAATTGCACTCATCAAAGGTTACGATTAAGTCAAGTCAAAGCGAAAGTTTTAACTTACATAGGCAGAGACTTTTAGAACTGTGGAGACAACTCTGATTTCTTTTGTTTCTGGGTCTTTGTTAACACTGGAAATGAAAACAGAACTTTCATATTTTCACAGTCGTGCCATATTTCTTAATTATTCATTGAAAAATGAATGCTATGAATGTTATAGCATTATACTACATGTTTTTGAAAGCTGTCCAAATGTCTCTGGCATTTGTTTCCTGTTTTCTTTCCTTATCTAAATATCTTTGTATCTGGAGAAGCCTCTTTAATGAAATTCTCACCATCATATAATAATGGATAATCATGACAATAATGCCTTTCCCAATAAAATAGTATCTAAAGGGGTTATGCCTGGCCTGATATTAATGCACTGGTGATAATGTGTGTTTCATCAGCTGTTACATGTAACAAGGATATTTTCTGAATTGTCCATTTACCCTGTAGAATCACCACACCTATACAATTAAAAATACATTAAAAATCATAAGTACAAGGCTTGAAATGTTTTACTCTTAAGCACACCATTGAAACATAACCATCACGTTCTGTAAATTTCCACTAAATGACACTGCTGAATTCAGCAGAACATGAATTGTGTGGGATGAAGGCATGCAATTATCTCTGAATGAGCAATCCCTGATGCATCATTCAGCCAAATTTATTCTTATAACACCACAGTGCAGTAAATCTTTCAAAGAAAAAAAAAAAACAAGGAAAGCAAATGAACAGTAGAACTTATACAACTTCATGTCATGTATAACTTATGCTAAGATATTGTGCAATGAAGTAAAGTTTAGCACAAATAATACTATTATTGAAAACTGAATGTGAGTGGACCGTGAGTGAACCTAACACACATTACAAGTGGGCTACTTTTGGGGATTCGCAGCCCGGGGAATAAAAGGAATGGCATGTCACAACCTCAAGATGCTGCAACGATGTTACACCTGCTGGCCACTGCTCACTGATGCTGCCTTATCAGGTTATAAAGCACTTATCATAACTCCAAGACATGCAGTCCCAGTTTCTATCAAGCTGCCCGGCTATTTCTTCCCACATGTTGCTCCTTTGTTGTCTGTAGCGGTAGCAGTTTGTGGACTGAATAAATAAAGCCTCAAGCTCATGCCTCAGCTGCATAAACTCCTAATCTTCTGCCTCTCTCCAGCATGTATTTTCACTTTGGCACTCTTGCCGATTTTAGCTGCGGTTCTACAGGAAGCATGAACAGCTTTCAGAAAAAATGCTGTTTCTTGTTGCCGCATTACTCTGTTGCTTGGTTATTGATCATGGCAATGTGTAATGGGTGTACAGTATGTCTGCATCTCTCAAGATAATGCTCTATGTTTAAGGTTTGAAAAGGTTTTCAAACTGTACTGTAGCTATACTGGGCAAATAACAAATAATATGGATTTCCAGATGTTATCTAAAATTGAAAGATGTTTCTTTCAATTTTCTGAGTGTTAACTTGGCAATTCTTAATCAAACTAAGACTGATAAAGCGGAGGTGGGTATGCTTGAAATGAATAGATCATTATTAGATGAATGGGTCATTAGTATGGAGCAAGGTGGTTACAGTACACAGAGCAGACACCCATCACCATTAAAATATTTTCTTAACACTTTCTGAAAAACACAAGTGATCATTCCACCTCTGATGAGCAATAATGTTTAAGGGATTGACTGTCATATAATGATCATTGCAAAGTTGGTGTGCTTACCTGACCATGTCCTTGTAAATCAATCTTGTGGTGTCTATGTAGGGACCGACAGTATCCTCATATTGGCAAAGCTCGCCACCTAAGCAGATATGCTTGAGCAGTCTAAACAGAAACTCCTCCCGATCTTCAAGACTGATTATTTCATAGTTTTCTGAGTCCTCAATTAGCAGCATCTTTAAACAGAAAGAAAGAAATACATAAATTAAGGGAGAGAAAAAAACCCTTCAGTTACCAACTGCCACAGATGTGTTTTTTCCTTATAAGAGAGCAATCTTACCTTCCTCAGTTCATCAAAGTCTGCATAGTACTCATGGAAGCATTTGGCAATATGGCCAGAGGGATGCACTATCCCGTGGGAATAGAGGGGGTCGAAGAGATCCATGGAAAGCTTTGTGCATGGAACCAATTCCACATTCACTTTAGTCACCTCCCTTTCTGAGAGAAAGATGAAAAAACATCAGATTACATCAATCAAAAATAAATTGTAGCATTCCTCATGTAGTACGGTACCAAATTTTGTGTATATGACAAATTATCAATGTGATTACATAAAGAATCATGATCTAGTCAATAATCTGAAGAGGCTTCATTTATAAATAAAGTGCTGCTGATGATATCCAGAACACTACTGCATGTTACTGACTGAAATGCTAATAGTCTCACATTGCATAGGTACATTATGGTTCTATGCTTCTCTCCCCATTCCTTTTGTAGTTTTGGCTCCTTACACTGATAATATCATTCAGGCAACTAAAAAGCAACCATCATCCAAAACACTTGTCTTTAGCCTCACACCTGAGAGAGCATGGGAGGTAATACCTAGGAAAACTCTTTCAAGTGTTACACAACAACATTAAGCAGGAAAGATGTGTATACAAACCCAAAGGTTTCCATGAACCAGGACCTCCTATCATTTTCAAATTAGACATCACACAGGGATCATTGAAGAAATCCTAAAATAAAACACAAACATAGAGCAGGTTACCTAACTGCATTATAGGTTGTTGTCAGAGAAAAGACCAAGAGTTAGACTCATTGACTTGCAGTTGTAACATTACTAATGCAAACAGAAATGAACAAGAATACGCCGTTACTCGAAAACGCAAACATAATATAAGAATAATAAAGCCTGGAGACTCGCAGTTACTCACAAATGCAAACTCGTGTTGTTTGTAAGGCTGGAATGGCTGATCAAAATTAAAGGCTTGTGCAGTGATCCTGCCTAACATAGACCTGAAAAAAGAGAAGTAACATAACGTTAAGCTCAATCAGTTCATACATTAAGAGGAAATGTAAGAGTATTTAAGCGAAAGCGAGAAAAAAAGTATTAGCCACAGTTGAGATGTCAGCTAGCTAGCTGATGATGGCAGCTTGCTTGGCAATTGACACGTCTGTGTGGACGTATATTATACAATATATTAACGACATAATGAATAATGTGGAAAAATAATTACCATTTCATGAAGAGTTCTGAAGTGTTTTTGTCTTGTATAAATGAAAAAGTTTTACCAGAAAGTAAACTAAATGAGAATTTGTGTCCCGACGTATCTTCTCCCGCTGCCATGTTAGTTGACAACTGAATCACTATGGCAACGAAACCAACGTGTCCGCAGGCAGGCCAAAGATCCAGTCACCTAAACGCTCAGACAGGAAACACCGTTGATCCACATGCAGTAGGCCTTCAGATCACTTAATTTACTACGGATCTTCTGCGCAGCGACCCCGTTTTACTGATGCCTGTGCATACTCGGTGAATTTGGAGCGCGTGAGAGTAAAATCTGAAATAAAAAATCAAAGATTACAATTAAAACCTTAAAACCTTAAAATATGAAGGTTACGTTGTTTTACGTTGTATCGCATTAATGTGAAATATTGTAACATTTTTAGCACTGTTAAGAATTAGCGTGAAAATCCAACTCTGGATTACTCTGGATACTAAGGACATTGGTAACAGGAAGCAACCAGCTCAGTAGCCTAATATAATAATAAATAAAATCAAATTTGCATTTATGTATTGACTCCTTATACCCACCCCATAGTATCACAACCGCTTAGGCTCTCAAAATTAAAACACCACATTTTACCAGGAAAAACTGTTAAAAAGGGAAGGCAGTACCTGTCACAAACCAGTTAAACTGGTGTATTTGAGAAGCTCATGTACGTTTCATCACATTAAGGGAGGACGGGAAGTCTGTGCCAAAACCTGTGGGTATAAGCTGGTTCCGTCCACCTACGAAACAAGTCAGGGCATGCTTATGGGAGGCCAGGATGCCACCTTTGCTCTAATGGGCATTCTAACTGTTAACAGCCCAAGCCAAACAGGCCCTTGACTGAGGACACCACATTGTGTCTTACAGCATCTGCGTTTTACCAGTTATGTTTCCATAGAAACAATTATTTGCTCTGTGTAAATGGAGGCTCTGTAGTGCTGGCAACCTTTAAGTTGAAAAGTCTAAGCATTAAAGAAGTTGGCCCCAGTGTCATTCATTGAAAGCAGTTTTACAAAGTTTCACTTTTTTCTTTTTTGGAGAAGAACTTGCCTAATTGCAGCTAGATGAAACTGGTGGCAGGGAAATGGAGGGAGGCTATCATAGAAAACAGCATGAATTGGTTTGTAGGAAGAGTGGCATGCAGAACTGGGGGTGGGCGGCGTGTTCGTGTTCTTGTCTGGCAGCAGTTGAGTTCCTGACCTTGTTGATCCAGAAGGGTGAGTCGCCAATGATGCACAATCGAGATGGATGTACCCTCATTCAACAATACAGCTCAGGCACCTCACACTACAGCTCCATCCGGTTCCCAGATGAACTGAACAGGGATAGCCAAAGTGTCAGTTGCATAAATCAGAATGCATTATGGTGGCTATCACAGCAAATTAATGGAAAAATAAACAGTGGTACTGTTTAAGGGGCAATGTGCAAACACATCTGAAGTTATATTATCATATACATTATTATATTGAATATAATAATATATATTGTAAGAGTATTTAATTTCTCTATATATAATTCAATAATATATATTGAATTATTATCAGCTACATTGTTGAATCAGCGATGACATCCTCCATTTCAGTCTGGTTCACATCTGCATCTTCGCACTCTAAGTGGGAATTACACCACATTGTGCGATCAGCAGAGAAGATTACTGGCCGACAGCTCACCCCCCTCACAGACCTGTACTCATCCAGGATGAGGAAGAGGGTGGTAAAAATCATGGTTGATCCCTCACATCCACTCTCTCTTCCAGTGGCTACCCTCTAAACGCAGAGTAAGAGTGAGATCCATAAAGGCTAGCACTACATGTCACCTGAACAGCTTCTTTCCCCAGGCTGTAATCCTCTCTAATAAGGACCCTTCCCATAACTGCCCCCTGTCCAGTTGCACACTTGCACTTTCACAGTCCATTCCACAGATCCCACAATTGAACTGTAAAACTGTTAAGTTATTGCACAAATGTACATAACCAAAGACATTGCAGTTTCTTTAATTGTATTGTATTCTATTGTATATATTGTATTGTATACTTCTGTCTGCATTTATGTTTTCAATGTCGACACCTGCACCCAGAGAAATTCCTTGTACATCTCTACTTGGCAAATAAAAAAAAATCTGATTCTGATTCTTATATTAATGATCTTTACCAGAGCTTGTGCTAATCACCAAAAGTGATATGCCTAGCAATGCGGTTATGCTTCAAGCCCCAAAATGGCTTGACAGCCTAAAGTGTCAGCCCAATTACCAACTGATCCATCTCTGACTAAATACATTTCTCATCACCATATGTGCATCTTATTGCCAAATTTATCTAAAGGTTGGGTTGAAATTTAATTGGTTTTGGGATGTTCTATATACACTATGATAAAGCCAATGGTATGGAAAACCTGGTGGTTCTGAAAAAGAAAAACATTTATCTCTGGAGAATACAGGGTCAACATTCTCACAAGATCACTGTCCAGGAAATTTGTGCTAACTGACTTTTTGACCATTACAGACATGCTATTAACCCTGAACTCTCACTTCACTGCACATCTGAAAATGCACTGACATGCAAATCTTGATTTTTTACCAAAAAGTTTGCCAAAACCTTTTTCCATCATACTCCGTTATTTTCTAGATAAAAAAATACACAAAATAAAACATATATCATGTTTACACAGATGCAAATCATAGTATAAAATAAAAAAGATCATTTTTATTTTCATATTTTTCCACTTTGTTAAACTGAAAACCCTGTTTTTACAAACAAAACATTTATTAATGAATATGTATTTTTTGTACATGTTTACTGAGTATACTCAAATGATACACAGTAAATATATTTGCACATGTATATACTTATAAAAACATATTTTTCTGAAAATAAATCTGTGGATATAAAAATATGATTACTCTATCATGGTACACAATAAGCAAACGGTACAACATTAAAAATCACTGCACCAAAAGAAAAAATACAGTGTACTCTGCTGAAGTTTGAATGCTTAAAGAACATAAGTTAATAAAAAAAACTACATTCAATATTTAATGGGATTTAATTTAGCAACATAAAAAGACACACAATGATAATCCCTTTCCAGCACAAAGCATATTTTTTCAAATATGATTCCTGATTCAAAGTGCAGTACAACACCATCTATATGCTTGTCCAACACTTTCCCATTAAAGGAAACAGTCATGAACAAGTTTAAGGTTCACATGGCCACATCAAAAATCAAAAAAAAAAAATCAAATGGCTTTTCATGGCAAGAAAAGAAGACACATCATGTATACTTGTTAAGCATGTCCTTAAAATGGAGGAAGTCACTTGTTCATTCAGATAAACAGCAGAGAGAGAGAAATTAAAGTGCTTGACAACAGAGGAACGTTCGTAGGGGGAACGTTTGTCAGAATCGCTTCTGTGGGCGGCCCCGGCCGTCTGCAGAGCACACGCGGTACCTCCGCTGGGGAGTTCCCTGCCCTTCCCCTGGTCGGGATGACAGGTTCTGCTGGGGGAATGACAGGAGATGGGAGGGTCAGAGGTGTGCTGAGGTGAGGAGGGTGGAAACCGCCCAGTGCTCTCTCTGGGCCACTGTGATACTCACGGAAGGAGCGCCAATCTGCAGGAGGCTTGGAACAGAGGGGTTTCCCGCAGATGCATTCTGTACAGCTGCAAGACATCAGAGAAGAACTATTATCAGTTCCATAACACCAGCAACACCTTTGATTACATGACATCGGTAGGCCTGGCTGCCATAGGTGTGCTGTTAAATAATACAACCCCATCCCAGTGTCCACCCTGTAATTTCTAACCATGGGGCCTGAGGGGTAGTTAATCCATGATTATAACCATCCTGTTGGACACAGCCAGACAGACTGGCCAACTGTGTGCAGCAGGTTGTTAGAGGAGTGTACGCTGTCAAATTTTATAACACAGCTGTTCTGAGGAGGTCACTGACGGAAGGCCTCATATATGTATGTTCTGTGTGTGTGTGTGTGTGTGTGTGTGCGCGCGTGTCTGTGTGTGAAAGAGAGCGAGAAAGAGTGTGGGACATCCAGTCCAGAATGGCTGCAGGGGAACGGCCTCCTGTGAGTGTGTGTGGTTTCTCACACTGCAGCCGGTGGTTAAGGCGGTCCAGGGATAGCAGCAGTCTCTGCTCCTCTAGTGACAGCGCACTGGGGCCCAGGTGTTGCACGTGTTGCACCATGCCCTGCCTCTGCGTCTGCACCGTCTCCATGGCGGCCAGGATGTCGGCGTCTGTTGCTGAGCTCTCGGCCAGGTTCTCTGCCAGCAGAAACTGGGCCGTGCTGTCCGAGACTGCCAGCAGGGGGCGCGTGAGACAGGCAGCGCGTCAAATATGAAGCTCACTGTCTCACTGTACTCCAAACAAATAACTGCATAATGCATGAAACATGCTATGTAATGTAAGAAAGCATTGTGCGAGTGGGTCAGCTGAAAGGATGGCACCAAAAGAAAATTAATCCTGGGGCTTACCAGAATTCTGGCAGATTTTCATGAGGAAAGAACTATATACAACACCCAAATTGGCTTTTAAGTGTTTGCCCCACTCTCAACATGACAATACAACAAGCCTGCACTTTCAATTATGTCTTTTAACACACCGGAAGCAACTCCTATCCTGTCCTTTGCTAGATGTTCTGTATGAATTTGTACTTGAATTATTTTCAAGGGAATGAGATCTCTACACATCTACTCAAAAAGCTTACAAGACAGGAGGAGGTGGGTTCCAGCTCAGTATAATGTACAGCAAACTTGTGATGTCATGTAAAAGAAGTTAGCAGTTTTTAAACCTGCAACATTATCTTACAGAGGAGTTGCTCATTATCATGCACAAATGCAAAGTGACAATCTCGAGTCACATTATCACAGCCACTATATCTCACAGATACACACAGTCAAACATAGACATAGCCAGACACCCACACACAGACACACACACCCACTGCACTTCATCCTGTGTACCTTCATCCTGGAGCACAACACCTGATATCTGATCGGCTTTACTGCCCAATGGACTTATTTGCACAGAGGTCTGAAAAAAGAAAGCATTCTAATGATCAATGCAGCTCATTTAAATTAGCCACTACTTCCTGTCACACTACATTAATGTAAAGCCTAAGAGTCTACATTATAAGTCTACAATGCAAGAAGGCCACTGGTACAAAGTTCTTTTGGGTGCTGTGCTTGTTCATTGCCACATCAGTGCACTGTGAAAGAGGAAATCCAAAAACACATTTTATAAGTATATATTTGTACTTTTGCGTGAGTAGTTCTATACATACTGAATGTTATACAATGGACAGAAAATGGATTAGAAAAGAAAATAGAGATAAGTAAACAAAGCTATTTGATTTTATTTAAAAATTGTGTCTAAAGACATTGCGTACATAAACACACCTCTTATCGGAATTTGCTTTCATTTGCACAACCATTATGAACCTTTAACATTAACAGCACAAAAAGATTTGCTTTGCAAAATGGGAAAGCAATGCGGAGTCTACCTTAAGATAGGGAGGTAAATGGTGGGGTCTGCCACTGAGTAAACAGATAACATTTAAGCACAGTTCCCAGAAAACAGCCACTGACAGGAGCTGTGATATATTTCACAGGTTTGTCAAAATCTGGGAACTGATGGCAATTCAAGATGGAAGTGCTTTAAACTGGGAGAAATTTCCGGAACATCTCTGAATTAGTTGTACCATAAAAAATCATTCTGGTATGTCAATCATACTGGTATTCGCTATACTTTTGAGTATATTTAATTGTTTGATAAAGATTAATTAAATTGTATAATGTGCTCTTGTGCTGTTCTCATTTCAATGTTAATCAGTTAGGCTCCGTAAAAGCAACTGCATAAAATGGTTTACTAAACAGAGAGAAAGTGAGAATATATTCTGTGCTCCACCATCATAGGGCTTGGTAAGTATGATCCTTCTCGAAAGAGGGCTAGAAACAGGTTAAACTGCAGCCTTTGGACATATCTCCAGACACAGCCAATCAGGTGACAGTGTGAAGTATAAAATTTCTTTTAAGAGATGGTGGGAAATGTCCTGGTAAAAATCACAGAGCAAACAGCTCCTTTTAGAGAGCAGGTTGATGGAAGTATTAAATGTTTCATCTTCTGATTTCTGATCCAATTAGCCAGCATGGATTAGTGCTAATAACTTGTAAGAATCTTACAATATCCATTTGCTCAGAAGTAACAACTCCTGCCCACAGACACCAACACTGTAGTCCCACCTGCCCTTGTTAAGCCACCCTTTTTACCACTACAGCAAGTACCTCTACAGTTATGTCAGTGAATGCAGGCTGACTGGAAAAAGTCAGTTCAGCCACCAGTTTAACCAGAACAGCAAAAACACTCATCTCACCACTTGATCAAACAGATGGATTACTGTCTGTACTAAACAATTGGCAATAGGAAATTCTTACATGAATGGCTGCTTTACAATTCTAGTGAGCTGCGGGCATGTATTTAGATGGACAGTTTCAGCACAGATCATAGATGAATGCTTGCACCAATATACCAATACATCAGGACTATGTACCAATACACCAGATCAGCTACCATCTTGTTCAAGACATATGATACCCCTTGGTTTGGTAGTGGTCAGGAACAGTAAGGATATGCTTTGTGAAAGGAAGTAAGATGTAAAGCAGGAAGGGACATTCCACCAGCATTTTGGTGATTCATGGATGATTGTAGTTTTGACTGGTTGAGGATGAAAAGAGGCTACAGCACTGGGTCTCTGCAGCAGTGCTGTATTCTCGTGCAGACACACAGGTGGTTACCTGAGCAGGGACCGGCGGCCTCCTGGTTCCTGACGCCGGGGCCAGTCTTCTCTGCTCCAGAAGGGCTCTGTGCTTCTTACCATTGCTGTCTGTGATTTGCTTCCTCCTCACTGGACTCTTAGCACCTTCAAGGAGCATGCAAGGACCACAGACTAAGTACAAAAAGTCAACACTACTAACTTCTTTTTTTTCCCAAAAAGAAGATCATAGAAGATATTAGATATTAGAGATCATACAAATATGGGACGTGAACAACCTGCCCTGGATAAGTGATCAAGAAGTCTAAGAAGTCTGAGAATCCAGAGGTAAGAGAGAGACCTCATTAAGTCGAATGAAAGCAAAGTTGAGTCAATGTAGCTTTTTAAGGGAATAATGAAAACAATATATCAATCGAAGACAGGCTACAGCACTCATCAATGGGAACAGTGAGAAGCCACAGGTGGTTAATGCGGCACTCACTCCTTCAAAAAACCCAGAGGGAGGAGTCAACCCAGAACAAATCTATGCAGCAGAAATATAAATGCAGCAGACACCTGTATACTGTCTACAGCAGAGGCTTTCAACCTTTCTGAGGCTAAGGCACATCAAAGGTCAAACCAGAATGTCAAGGCACATCAGTTTAAAGCTGGTTATCGATTATGAAGAATGTCACACACATAACGCATTGGGTTCTTCATACTGGTTGAGAACCACTGGTCTACAGCACCAGTTTAAGCCAAGCTTTTATCAATGCCCAGCTGATTCACATTTCAAACTGAGACAAAGGGGAAAGAATTGTTCATAATGCAAGGAAGCAGACAACTGTTCGTGATTTTGCAGATCCTGGAGATGTACCTCACTAAAGTGGACGACTCTGGCCACGGTAGCTGTAAGGCATACAGACAGACCTTACCGTTGGAGGTGGTGACAAAGAATCCCCCCATCCTCGTCACCGCTTTGATGTCGCTGATCAGGTTACTGCCATCATTGGTGACCTGAGGCACATTGGCACGGGCATGAGACAGCCCAGACAATAGGCAACTGTATGAGGCAAAGTTTCGAGGGTCACCTAAGTTGATTAAAAAAAGGAAAAGGAAAGGAAAAACATTCTGAGAGAGCAGTCTGTTTCTCATTTAAAGCATGAACTATTTTTATTCATGTATGCCACAACACAGACCTTTTCTCACTCTGCAGTACAAACACATAAAGTGACCCTAAAGGACATACATTTTTATACACTTTGAGGATCGATTTCCCCAGAATAGTGTTCTCTTTGTAATACCATGGGTAGGACTGTAATTGCTGTTAAGCACCAGACAGGGCTATGAAAGCAGACTCTATTGATACAGTATTAAAAGGTTTTAAAGGACTCTAGAAAAAATATCCATAAAGAATTTAAAACAAAGTTGCTGTGCTAGAACTGACACATAGTGTGTGCAGCTAAAACTTCAAAAGATTTTCATAGACAAGGGCAATGGGAGTTCACAGAAAGACACTACATTCACACAGGCCTTAGTTTCTTACAAGCATGTACTTATGTTACTCTAGGAATAAACTGAAATTGATAAACACCTTTTGTCTGAGATTTCATTTGACTTATTCAATGTTTTTCTGTGCAGGGAGTATGTTTTATTTCCTCATTTTAATGTCTTTGGTTGCTGAGATGAAACATATGTGTCTGTGTAGTTTGTAGACTGCTTGAAATATACTTCAATACTGCTAAAAAGTGTCAAATAAAACCATGCATGATATACAGGATGGGGTAATGAAATGGAGAAAGCCTTCATTACCGCCTTTAGTAGCTAAGGCACTGCGAACTCCATGCCACAGCTGGGAGATCTCCTCATCCGTGGGGGTCTGCTCCATGTTCAGGCTGTTTTCTGCGTACTGCGGCCAGCGTTTGCTGCCGGCACCTAGGGCCTCCTGCTGGCCTGCCGAATGGCTGCCACCAATGGTGTACATCGCCTTGGTGATGTTTTCGTAGGTGGAGAAGGCGTAGGAGGGGGGAAATGGCGTGAAGGTGATGCCACTGGCCATGACGATGGACTGACCTGCGGGAATGGCACAGCCGCCAGAGACGTCCTTGTGCAAGGCCTGTTCAGATGGAGGGCCTGGCCTGCTGCAGGACTGAACGTCGCTGCACATGGACTTGGCGGGAATCAGCAGTGCTTCCTCTGTGCAGCTGGAACCCGGGGCCAGCCTGCTTTCAAGAGTTCCACTTTTGGGGGGCGGACGAGGCATGATAATCTTCCCCTGGGTCTTGAAGACCTGACTGGCCTCAGAAGCGGACTGCGGCCTCACCACCGTGCCCTTCCTGGTCCGGGACGGGGCATGGCCTAGCCGGGCCCTGGCCGAGCGCACTCTCCTGGGGACTCTGGCTCGCCCCCTGCGCGGGCTTGTCTTTCCGTGCTGGCCATCCTCACCTCGAACCTGGAGCTTGCTGTCCTGGGCCCTGCTGTCTGACCATGCCTGTTTCGCACAGTGGCCCACACAAACTGCCGGGGTAGTGACCAGATGGGCAGCCTGGACAAGGTCCTCCTGATTTCCCACTAAAACACTTTTCCCTTGAGAGGGCTGCGTGGTCTTGCTCCTCATTGCTGTGTTCTTGACTGGGTCCCTCAGTGGCCTTGCGTCCTCCTCCACCTCCTCCTCCTCATTGAGGTGTACTTCATCAAACCACCGTAGTTTCTTTTTAACAGTCTTGCTGCTTTCAGGGTCTTTGTCCTTCTGCTTCGCCAGCTCCACGCTGTCCTTGATGGACACCGCGACATGATTCGTGAACATGCAGTTAATGGGGGAGGAGGTTATTTTGGTATGGCATGTCACGTATTTAGATTCTTTTTTAAGTATCCCTTTAGGACTTTTAACACTGTTGACCTTGGAGGTGGAAGTGGAAGCAGAGACAACAGCTGATGTTATTTGCGTCTCGTGCCCGGGACCTTTATTGACCCTCACATGGTAATTCTTGGATGCTGGATTTAGAGGACCTGAGGGCCTGCTCTGTGTGCTTTTGGTCTCGAAGTCTGTGTCTTTATTGCAGCTGTTCTCCTCATTGCAGGTCAGACGGCTCCTTGGCAGATGACTCAACTTTTCTGTGGCATTAATAACAATGCCTTGGGGATCTCTGCCTGTCTGACTGATGGTGCAGCCTGAATTGCAAGGGGCTTTAGCGGCACTGCTGGAAACGTCTTTGCCACTGCAAAGGCTGGTAGGAATCACAATTGGAGTAGCCTGAGGATGGCTGGAGAGCCTGTCTGTATGAGTTCCCATCTGCTGTCTGGACTCGCCTTGTGTTAGATATGGGACCTCAGTGGGTGTGGTGTTTGGGCTTGCCCACGCTTTGCAAGGTGCTTCTACAGGCATCTTCTCCCATGATCTGTTTTCCAGATTGCTTTTTTCCTTTTGAGTGAGGGGGACTACATTACCCACAGTTCCACTCTGAGTCAGCATGGCTTGGTCACTGGGAATGAAGCCTGGTTTTGGTTCCTTTGTGACTAGTTCTCCTCCGACCTGTGTGGTCCTGTCAAGATATCCCAGCTTATCAGTCTCCTCCACTGAGGAGCGAGAGCTCGTGCTGACCCTATTCTTCCAAAAATCGCTGCCACCATTGCACGCCACTCCCCAGGGGAGCTCTGCAGACACAGGATATGGGCCGTTGCAATGCGTTTGTGGTGACTGGGGTCTGGCACAGTTCAGGGGCTCTGAGTTATCGTCCTTGGAGCAGGAAACGCATCCTTCTCTTACTGTGTGGGCGCGGTGGGAACTCTCATTCTCCAAACTATCCAAACTGGACAGGCTTTCTGATCGCCCAAGCTCACTAACTTCCCGCTGAAATTCCTGGAAATCAATTGTTTGAAGAATGACTGTTCAGTAAAAGAATGTCTGCGGTCTAGTATTCAAACGCACTGAAAACTAACAGAATAAGAAACTGGAAATCAAGTCAATGCCCAAAATGTTCCCATTTCTGACAAAAAAAGACAGAAACCCTTGGAACAGCATACTGCTGAGCCTCATTAGTATTTATCAAGAATATGAGCTTTTCTACACTGTTTCCTAACCTATGTATGAAAATGAAGTAACATGCACTACACCGTTTCTCAAAGAGAGTATGTGGCCTCACAATTTAAGCAATTAGAGAAGAGAAAATCTGAGGCAGAACGGTGGAGCAGAGGTTAAAGAAGCGAGCTAATAATGAATCCATACATCCATCTCAGCTGAAAGTATATCTGCAGTATGTTTTGGCCTTGGAAACTGCACAGACATGCTGTGTAAGTAATATACATGTGCAATGCATATAATGCAAACAAATAATATGCCTGTGAGCACTTGTGAGACAGATCCATTTTTCATCTGCGAACGAAACTGAAGCTGGGACTTCCCAGATGGCCTGGAACCATCTCCACTTGTGAGATGGGTGTAATGTGAGCTGTTTTAAAGTAATTGTAACATATTTAGAACACTCTGAGGGGATGTCAGTCAAGCCTTTAAAAGTCTCGTAACCTCTCTCTTCCATTCATGCGCCTTGTCATCTTCACATTAAGCAACACTATTGTTGAAAAAAAAAAAAAAACAGGAACAAGGAACTCCCAAGATAACTAGGATTATATGTGAGCCCTGCAGTGTACTGCGTCATGGTGAATTAGGGGTTGGCCACTGACAAGCACGGGTGACTTTTTGCCACATGCTGGCACAATGAGGGGAGTGTGCTTGTGCTGTTAAAGGGGGTAATGCACGAACTGCAACAGCACAGCATGCTGCTCTGAAAAAGAACTGTGTTTGCACCTCTAATCTTTCAGCAGGGCCTGGCAGATGTAGCTCAAGGCACAAATTGCATTGCTCTCTTCTTACTAACACAGACACGCTGTTAAATGCAGTAACTCCATAAGTCATAATTTCAATTTGCATGTGTACCTTAGCAGAGGCAGGGTACACATTATTGCATGCTCTGACAGGTAATTAAAAGCATATATCAAACACAACTAACTGAAGCATAACTAACCAAAATTTACAGCATTTAACTCCTCTCTCTTACAGGGTCAACATGTTCTTGCGATACCCCCTTGAGGTCATAATGTGAGATATGTGATACCTTCTACCTACCACTGATTTTTCCACAGTAAATACTATAGAGGTATAACTGAAAAGTAACTCAAATGCATTTGAAATATTATGCACCCCTCCCCAAACACACACACACACACACACACACACCATATACTGTCTATGATAAATAATTATTATTCTAATGAAAGTAATTTGTATATTTCCACTTATGTAGAAATTAAAAATGTTGATGATGTTTCCCTCCAGCACTTTGCTTCCTTGACCTGAGATACCTCTCAGCCATATTATGGTAATACCTTTATTTTCCAGAGGCTTACGTTCAGCTAATCCCTTGTTTGCCTGTTTGTACAGACCAGTGTGCCACAGAAACAGAGAAAGGATGCAGTGAGGAAGGGGTGGCCTACCTGCAGGCTGTTCACCTGCTTCTCCTCCAGGAGGCGCTGTGTCTCCTGCAGCTCATTCTGGAACAGCAGCTGGCTGGTCTTGAAGTTGTCGCTGCTCCTCTCCTGCATGAGCTTGGCGTAGGCGACTGCTGCAGACAGCTGCCTCTGGTAGCGGGAGGCACTGGGTGATGGCGCATAGCTCCTGCACACGGTGGGGGACAACAGCAACCTCTCATGAGACTGTCAAATGAAGTTAAGCAACTCACACTCTCTACAACTTTGATTGGGTTGGCTTTTCAATGTTAAAATACCTCCTTTCAATATCAGGCTGGAAAAAATATAGGGTTTAAGGAACTTCCTCATTGTTAAAACGGTAAGATCCTTTCCTTCATTCAATCTGGAATCTGTCCCTTTTCTTTCAGTTATTTAAGAGAAATCAATTACATAAAAGTAGGCTTGGCACCATTCACTGGCTACCCCAGTGCATGAGCCCATCTTGAGAACATGGATTGTGATTTCAGATAACTGAAGTTAACACATTTCAGTATGTGCTATACTGGGACAGTACCTGATAATGGTGAGTACTGAAAGTGACACATGATATAAATATTTATTTTTGGATAGTTACCTTCAGTGCATTGTGGTAAGACAAACCAGAGCCCTCATTTTGCATTTTGGCATAGCTGAAAGCTATTGCTTGACTTACCTGTTATTGGTGGGGCTATTGAACAATGTTGCATGTGCAGAGGAGGAACTGAGGGGGCCTTGAATCTGATTTAGTGCCTCTTCTAGCTGAGGCGTCGCTTTTCTGGGGGCTGCAAATGCAATCATTCAGATGGTATGTTACCTCTCTTACCTAAAGTCTTAGTCATTTAACTGCAAACTTCCAGTTCAGCATCACAACATCCCAAGATACAAATAAATGCCACTGCTGCTAAACTCAGTACAACAGGTAACCTATTCCAGGCAGAAGCCACCAACAACGGAGCTGATGACGAGCTCACCGATTTAAATTATGTTAAAATCGAGTAATACTGTCAAAGAACACACACGCCATTGGGTGGCAGTGTTGAGTCATCTTTTTAATAACTTTTCAAGAATAGCTTCAAGAATTGAATTCTGGTACAGTGTTGTTGTACCCTGGAGCAAGAGAACTTAATTGGAATTGCTTAAAGAAATTTCTAGCTGTATAAATAGATAACAGATAGGATGTGAGTCACAACATGAAAAACAACTGTAAGCAACACATGTCTGCTGAATAAATAAATACATGAATCTAAAACAAGAACACAACAGACTGTTCAGGGGCTGTGACTGCTATGTGTGGACTGTGTGTTATGAGCAACTTATGGCCAAAGGAAGGTACTGTCATTGCCTGTGGAATGCCCCTCAGTAAGCCAATGAGGGACACAACCATTTCCAGGTTTGATTTACCAGCATCAGCCCTGGAAATGGCAGCTTGATGCCAACATCAACAGGTGAGTAAGAGAGTGAGCGGGAGCTGCAGGACCTTGTCTCCTCCTCTGTGAGGGGGGCAGGTGGGCCCTCTGGAAGCGCTCGGTGGCGTCCTGCACCTTGTTCTTACGCTGCTGCAGAATGTCCTCCCTCAGCCTCTGCTCGCGCTCGTCCTCCTCCTTCTTCCTCTCCTCCAGAGCCCTGCGGTGCGAACAGGGCAGCGCAAGACCAGTGACCCAGCCACCAATACAGCTGGTACCCCCCTCTGGTCAATCGCATTCATAGAAGAAAATGCTTTATTTATGCTACTGACATTTTTGTTACTATAGCAATTGGTCTGTATTTTCACTAAGGCACTGGCTACTATAGCATTGAGTGATGCACGGACACGTTTGTTCAGATGTGGTTCGACATTTTCTGTATGTAAATAGTGCCTTATTATATCCACTTATGAACCTTGCTTTATAATTTGCTCTGGACAAGCGCATCTCTTAAATGAATAAATCAAAATGTCATGTAATAGTATAGCAGTGGTCTCTAACAAGGCTCTCAAACTTAAGTTTGCCTGCAACAGTTTAATTGTTGCGATTGTGTTCCCACATCAGAATGGTGCTGCTCACACAAATTTTGGGGTAGATCCGGGGGTTGGTCTGCAAAGCCACTAATGGATTCCTACTCTTGTATATAACAAATGATGGTAAAAGTAATCCCTATCATGAAACATGACTGAGGAATTGTCACTTAATACCAAGTTAGTGTGAAGAATGAAGAGCCAGGGCCCCAGATAGGAATATCTAATAGGTTGGTCATTTGCTTTCAGATACAATCATACACTTCTACCTGTCCTGTAGAATACATTTGTAAAGGGTCATTTAACTCATTGGTAGCTGCATGTAGGGCACTCAGGACACACTTATGAAAGCGGTTCAACACATAAATGATGTTTGAGTACAGTGCAAGAGGCTGAATGGAAACCTCTAATCCAGCAATCCCACAGAGAAGAATTAGCTAATTAACTGAGGGGGATACCTTGCCTTGTGCTTAAAAGGCAGAAGGAACATGAGACCTCTCCTGAAGGTTGACTTTTCAGCATGCTCATTAATTAGTCACATCCACAACTCATATCCAAGTATATAAAGCCCTGCAGAATAGATTGGTCTTTCCATTTGCACCGGTATTAGACTACTTTGCAAAAAGTCCAAGTCCTTAGCATAGGTTATTCCAATATGCTAAAACTATCATTTCACCAAGTATGGTGAAAGCACAACATTTAGGCTATCTGACCAAACTGACCACAAAAGTAGCAGAAACAGTGCAATGTACACAGGATGCTACAACAATGTGAAATACTCAAAATCTATTAAGTAAAACCATAATGGACATCCATCTTGTTGTACCCCCGTGATACCTCATAGCATTCACCTCTTCAAAGCTGTACAAAGTTTTTCAATGGGTGTATGAGATATGCAAGTAGCTCACCTCATAACCTATGACAGTATTGTACACCAGGACAATGATGTCTGAGTGATGTCTGGGATAGCTTTTAACTAGTTAGCATCCTCACGTAGTATCCCAGAGTTATTTCTACCAACCTTATCTGAATTACACCCACAAGGCAAGTCTGTTCAAAGTGCACTGCCAGTAGTTACAAATCTTGTGGGTTATTTTGAGCACACTACAAAATATTAGTAATAAAAACAACAGTTTTAGGATGAACACAGTTATACATGGTTAGCAATGTGTTATGTGAACACTCCTTCAAATCATGACATGCAAGTTGATTTTTTTTCTATGACAGCACGTCTCTCAGACTTGAACCCAAGATGGTGCATCGTTAGATTGGCACTGTGCCTTCATATTCTGGGTGTAGCTTCAGGGGTATGGTTACCCGACTTGGTGTGTTCTATCAGACACTATACCAATATAAGCACTGACCCAGGCAGCTGTTGAAAGGCTTCAGACTCTCTCAGATGTTGAAATGATCTCCATTCATTCCTTTTGACCTATACAGACTGAAGATCTGGGCTATGTTTTTGTGTTCTCACTGAAAACACTGAAACAATTCACTGATCAATGATTTTCCTTTTTTACATTGCAAACTTGCTGAGTTATAGTCAGCAGACAAAATTTCATGTGAAAATGCTGCAATAAATAAACTTTACTTCAGTGCGTCATAGTTAGAGTGACGAATGTGAGAGAGGGATACCATTATGAGATTACTAGTTTGAAACATTTACATAACTAAAAATCTGTACTATACTTAGTTAGGTACTCCTCTTTGAACGGCTTAACAAGCTACCTAAACTAGACACCATAAGACATTCTAAAAGAAAGTTGGTAGAATTACACTTGGAAAAACATAAAGATGCAACTGAAATATGTAGGAAGTACATTCATCTGGAGGATGGAAACCTACATACTAGTTTACTGTTATAAACTCATGACATAAGCTCATGACATGTGAGAAGCCACTTAGCATTTATACTTGTCCAAGTGTAGGTCCTAGATAAATTAAAGGCATTCCGCATTTTTGCATTTTCCAGAAGCTATTTTGTAGCTTGAGATTTGGTGGGTGGATTTGTCTCGAATATTGGGCATCACCTAAAATTGAACAAAATGGTCATTCCATCTGGAGCTAGGAACTCACTTTGTTGCTAGAAAGCACATTTTACCACCAGTCAAATGAGGTGCCACGCACGAGTTAAAATTGAGCCTTTTGTTATTTTTTCGAGTCAACATCTATATTTCACTATTGGTTGAATTTTTACAAGTCACAACTCAAAGGGGACATTTAGAAAGTAAAAAAGAGAGTATGATATCTGAAATCGGCATGTCCAAAAAGCCTCAGGTTAATGTGTATGACATGGGCTACCATATCTTGTACACTTGGCAATGAATGACACTTTAACAATTCTGTCTGGCAGTCTCAAGGGTGGCTTTTATAAATTGCATTACAGTTAACGATTTAGCCATCTATTTCCAGCGGACAAAATCCTTCAGACAGGGTGAGTGTTGAATAACAGGATCCCAGTCTTCTCTTTCAAAGCTCTCCATCGGGCCACTGCCCTAATCGGCAAGGTAAGCCTATATATGCTGTAAAGGAGGAAATAGGCCATTGACTGGCCAGCGAAATATATACAGTATAAATGTGACCTCTCCAAGACCTGCATTGTTAAGCAATTAGCGAATTAGAATTCGTATCAACAATTCAAGCGTCGTGTCGTCATAATATAATAAAGAACGTGGTTGTTTTTGGTGCCGAATCGTTCCATCCAAAGCCCACGAAAGGAAAACAGTACAAAAAGTGAAGACTTACTTCCTACGTCGGTTTGTTTCCAAGGAGAACTTGCGTGCCCTTGCTCTGCATGCCTTCTGCTCCTCCACCAAAATATGACGTTCATCTTCTAAAATCAAATCCATTCCAGTATTTCTGACATAACACCAAATTAAGGAATCACGTAGTAATCACGTAGTAACCACCAGTAACAGTGGTGACTCTCCATCGGAGATTTTTTAAAGATGTTTATCACACAGTATAATCACACAATTGATTCCGATTGATGTCTGAATTGTCTGTCATATTTCCGCGTCATGTTACAACATTCCATTGGAAAGTGATAAAGTTGTCACAAACATCAAACAGCAGGATGCTGGGCAAATCATAGTACAGTATAGAGTACAAGATAGCTAGCCACTGAACACTCAAAAATGCAGATGAACCTACAGCTAGCTGGTTTTGTCACAGAATACGTTTGCTTCGGAACCCTACAATATAATTTGCAGACACAGAGATATGTAGCATAAACTTCTACGGGTAGTACAAGTGACTAACATTAAACTCGTAAACGTCAATGACCAAGAGCATCTTAGCTACATGTTAGCCAATTTAGCCAACTAACTCTAGCGAGCTGTATTAATTAGTTAGCACCACCTAGCTAAGTTTTCTATCCAACAACCTATTAAGCACATAAGTAACACAAGGATACGAATAGGAGGTGTCCTCCCGAACGTGCATCCAGCTGTATCCCAGGACTGGGTGGTCGTGAAAAGTTTGCAGAGCTGACAACAAGCTTCATTCATCTGGGTCTGAGGGTAGTACATGCACGCTAGCTAGAGATAACGATAGTTTAAGAAGCAGATTAGCTGGTTGGCTAGCTAGCTAACAAGCCGAAGCCAGCTAGCGAGCAGACGTGGGTTGGTATTCTCCATTTCTTGTGTTACCTTTAAGATACTGTTTAAACGTCGGCATGGTACGGATATTGTCTGGCTAGCTTTTCAAGCAGGGTATCTTACCCACTGGTTAGTTTTTAACTTGCTAACTTTGATATGTAGACTAAAAATATTGGTTCAACTGGACCTGTATCTGCAATCGTGTAACGTTAGAACCTGTACCTCCGCCATGTTGACAACCAGGGACGCGCTTCCTTGACAACGGATCAACCTTGACTAAACTCAATTGACGGAACAGTGTGCAACGTAGCAAATGTTTCCCAGTTGTTTGAGATGATTCGAAATGATGGCTGGTTGTGAGCGTGAATATTTACAGGATAAGTCTACAGGTCTTTCCCACAGTAATAACCAGAAGACTTATGAAAAAACAACAACAACAACAACAACAAAAAAAAAAAAAAACAAGTAGGCTACAGTGATAGTCATGACATCTAACTCAGTTCACAACTGTTTGTAGAAAATATATTTTCCATTTTCCGTATAGTAAGATGCAACATAATTAGGGCTATTATTCACCGCCCTGTAATTAATTTATTTAGCCAATCTTTTGTATTCATTCGTTTATTTTCACATTTAAGATGTTCAAATACGTTAGAAGTCAGAATCTCCGTTTGTGTGTGTACATTTGCACATGTGGGCTAATTATGCATGTGTAGTTTTATCTATCCGTTAAATCACCTGCATTTCTCCAACGTGTGTAGTGACGGGACAGACATTGAGAACCGCATTACAGTTTGCTAACGCTGGTGGAATTGACACTAAGTGTCCATATTACTGGAATGAGATGATTGATTGGTTTCTGATTTAGTGGGCTATGCTCATTTTATCTGCATAAACTATAGCCTACACTAGCCGAGAGTGTGTGCAGCCATTGCAAAAATAGGCCTAGTATATGTTCCCACAATGTGCTTTCCTTCCAATCCTGTATTCTAATGCACATTGCACCATATTACAGCTGACATCAATAGGTCTCCGTGAAGCATTCAACAAAACGTGGAGGAGCCTAGTATTTTAATGGAAAATTTACTTAGGCAAATAGGCCTGTACAATAGAATGAGCTGCAAACAGTTATTCAGCTGTCAAAACGCACATGATTACACTCAGCAATCAGTTTACATTCTGGTCCCAGTTTACGGCTCATGTAAAACAAAATGTTCAGCATAGCCGCAACACCTAAGAGGCTGACGTTTGTAAGAGCTAACTGCCACGAACAAAGGTCTTGTCGTAACCACACATTTATATTGTTCTTTGAAACGCATTCAGAAAGATACGTTTTCCCCCTTTGAAACAGACGTGCAGATTTAAAGCGAACGAATTAACAGCTGGGCAGATCAAGAAAACATGCACACTTTAAAACAAAGCCGGAGGGCACAGATGTGGAATTTCTCGTGGTGCTTTGAAAGACTTTCTGACTGACATTGTCTATAAAATCAACAAGAGCTAAGGCTTGCAAGACTATTTGCAGGTCTCACAGTGTGAACGGATGAAGCACAGCGCAACAAAAACTCAGAAGGCCATAAAACATTACAAAGGCGCAGTGGATATAGCACGCCGGCTATTACACCGACTTCTTTTGCTACAGTGGTCCCGGCCTGCACAGGGTCCGACGACGCCGCTCTTAAGGTGTGCGCCGGTCTTCAGTGTGCACGCGCCCCCCGCTGCTTCCCACCACATGCACGCCGCAGAAACACAGCGTTATTTTCCCCCTACTGCATCTGGTTTTCATTCATAACACAGGATGCAGACACACTACCGTAAAACGCCAGTGCTTTAGAATCGATTTCGTATAACCCCGAATATCTGCCCGGTGGAGGCTTTTTTGTGTATGCCACAGAGACAGAAAACACATCTGTTCTGCCTGTTTTTGTTGTGCAGGGGCCAACTGAGGAGTGACGGCGCACAAACGAAGCCGTGAGACAGAGAAACCTCCTGTTCTCCTTGAGCAAGGAGACGTTTCTTCATGCAGATTCAGAGAGAACGGCTTTCTGAAGGATAATGATTGATTTTCTTCTGTATTCACTATTGCTGTCGGTTCTGCCACTCTTTCAGTCATCACAGAGTAACTCCGTGGTAAGTGTTTTCCATTTTGTTGATTTTTCCAGAACTTGATGGCAAAATAAGTCACACTAGCTTTCATAATGAGATTTCCTGACTATATATTTAAGTTTCTATGCTAGCCTTCTTGTTCATTGTGTCAGCATCGACACACATAACTGCTAATAACTCATTTAAATTCATTGATGTATTCTTGAAGTAAGCATAACGATGTTCGTCTACACGACTCTTCTTAATTTTTATGGTAAGGGAATGTGGCATTCCTAAGAGTTAGAAGTGAGTTTCCTTTTTTCAAAACAGCTATGAAAAAATACTTTGTTTTTACACCTTTTATGTTTTTAGTACCTTTTATCCTGAACTGTAAATTGCAACTTGTTTCTGTTCTGAGTTTGACTGAGAATTAACAACATTGTTATAACTTACTGTATTTCCTGTGTTTAATATACTTAAATGGGGGCCTTTATTTTAGTGTATAAATGTCCATGAAATACAGTAAAAAAAAATAAAAATAAATTAATAATAAAAAAATCCAGTTTTAATGAAAAGGAAAGGCTTTCCTGCCTGTGTCTTATTCTTGGCCAGCATGCTGATACTTGAGATCTTTAAAATCCTTGTGAAAATACTTAAAGAAACAGCGCTTCACTAACCAAACCGGGCTCATCCTGCATTTTTGTTGTCTCATTGATGAGACTTACATACAAACTGTAGACTTTGTCTACCACACAGTTGTACATTTGACGCCTCTTACTTTAAAGTTGTGAGACATTTTAATGAATGATTGTTGTCTGGCAGGTTACTGATAAAAGCAACACCACACTCAACCTATTGGAGATACTAAGAGATGAATTCCAAGGTGCTGATGTCAAAGTCCAGGGCAAACTGCCCTCCAGAGATATCAGCCTGGAGAAGTGCATGATGCCCTGTGAGATGACAGCAAAGCTCATGAAGGAAGAGAAACACTCTCTGTGCAGTATGTAATTATGATGACACTGTCTCATATTGCCTTTAGGCATCTCCTTAAAGATGCATGTCTTTAAAAATGGCCACAGATTTCCCCCTACTCCTTCATTTCACTCATGTGCCCTTCACTTCAAGCAAGAAACCATGAGCATGTGTTTTCCTCATAGCCCATTTCATACCTTGCAGACATAACCCACTGGCTGCAAATAAGCAGTCCTAGAATCAGTACTGCTCCTTAATGACTTTTACAGGAAACCTGCAGCATTCCCTTGTTTCCTACACACGGAGTACCAGGAAGCTGATCAGAGACATGATGGATGAACATCAGAGATCATTAGAGTTTCTTTCAAATCAGGTAAAAAAACAACTTTGCTTGCCCATCTCCCATGGCATGGATCTTAGTCATTATTCAATATTCAATAGATAAGCATTTCCATACCATCAACATGTGAAGGGTACAATCGATGTGGATATAGCAGAAATCATATTTGGCTTAGAGCCTGATGAAGGGATCACACCTAGCCATGAGCCAAGGTCACTGACCCCTCATTTGGGTTGTTGAAATCTGTGTGTACACTTCACATTGGGCTCATAGGGAAGTGGCTTATGCAATAAAGTGGAGATAGGCCACGATTTTATTACTTTAAAAATGCACAGTAATTACCAGTGTGTAAAGGTAAGCATACATTTCACTTGGTGTTTTAATGCTTTTGTGCTGTCAAAGGTCAGAGAGCTTATGAACAAGGTCCAATCACTTAGCGTGGAGGCCCTGAGGAGCAACGCTGAAATGTTCACTCTGAAGCCTGTGCCGTCACACGGTAAAGAGAGATGCATCATTTATTCATCATAAAGGCGTGAGCTTCTTTCCACTAGTTTCGAAAGGTGTGTCACTTTGGTAACAGTCGAGACCTAAGGGGCCTCATGGGAAAGCAGAACTCCCTGTTCCACTCTCTGTAGTAACCCGCTGTCATAAGCACTTGGGTTTTATAACAGTACTTGTCAGGGTTGTAGCTGCACTACGCCTCTGAGGAAATTGCACCTTGGGAAATTTTTGATGTTCCTACTGCAGGTCAGTTAATGGCCAAGTGACAGGCAGTAAACAGTGTTTATTTTATGGTGCATATATTAAATAGTCACATCCCTCATGTGTAGCTAGTACATTCACATGGGCTAATCAGGAATACAGACTTGACTACACACAATGCACCTTGTTAAACACGTGACCGTACAGACTGGTTATGTAACTCAGTCACGTTTTCTCAAAATTGTGAATAGCCTCCAGCTAAGCGGTCTTTCCCACCATAGACAGAGCAGCAGGAGTTGCACTCTGAAGCTGCTTGGAAGCACCTGGGCCCAGTAGGGGGATGAGGCCCTGAAGTCCAACCCAACAGAATGGCTCAGTGGTAGTACCTCAATGCTGTAGTGATCATGTTACTGACCTTATAACCGGGTGGTTCTAGGTTCAAAGCCCAGTTAGGGTATTCCTGGTTGCTCCCCCGGACAAGGTATTGAACCTGAATTGCTCCTTAATAACTGTCTTTGTAAATGGAATACTGAGAAAATAAAGGGATGCTTTCTCCTGTGTTTTTGTCCAAGTCACACGTTCCTAAAAAGGCCTTGCCTTTTACCAGATGACTTCCAGCTGTCTTGAGTAAAAGTTGGGTTGTTGTCTGTCAATTCCCTCTCAAGTAGACAGAGAATGCTGTCCAAGGATTCATTCAGCTGTGATAGCCGTTACCACTAGCTTTTCCAAAAGACCAGAAATGCTGCATTTTCTCATACTGTAAATGACAACCCTCCAGAAAGGTCCAAATTCCTAAGAGTTTGTGTAACGTGTCTGCTGGGTCTACATTGTTGGTATAACACAGTTGGCAAGGATATCAAGGCCAGTTTTCCCAGAGGTCTTTGCTGTAGCACCCTGGCTTTAAACATACTGCACAGTGAAGAGAGCTGCTTTCAACCGTTCTCCTCCAGTACACCAGATCCAAAAGAGGCCTTATGCTGAGTTAGGAAAGTGAATGGAAATGTAGCATGCATAAGATTTGAGGATCACTCAATAAAGATGATTCATAATTAGTCTTTTGACTTTGATCATTGCGTTTGATCATTGCCTTTCCTCTGTCTTTTAGGAAGGGATTGCAGTGACATTAAGGAGACAATGGATGCTGTTGCCAAAATTCCCAGTGGCATTTATATAATCCAACCGGAGGACACTGATTATGCTTTTGAGGTAAAGAACACACAACTCTGAGTATTGCTGAAGATAAACATGCTGGACATGAATAAAAACACATCTTTTCTGTGCTTAATCAACCCAGTAATGAGGAAGATCAGTGAGACAGAGGACGAACGTGAAATAAATAATAATTGAAGGAACAGGGCACAGTCAGTCTCTCCATTAGCATAGCAAAGATCCACAGCCGTTCTTTACACCAAAAGGCAGCAATACTCATCAGTATGCTGCTTAAGTCCTTTTTGGCAGATATGATGCGGTATGACCTTCCCATTGTGATCCAGCTCTGATTGAATTAGCATCTCCATCTCTTGATAGGAACAACCGTGTCCACTGTCTAACGGTAACACTAATCAGATGGGCTTTGCGGGAACTGTAAAGCTTTCCCCAGCCACAGTTTACCATCGGTATCTCCTGTTTAGTGACAGTCCAGATAAATGTCACATGCCTACTCTAAAATATGGCAGGAAAGCATGGTGATAAGAGGGATGTAATTTACTTTGCTTGTTTAGGACAGGGAAAGATATTTGTAGTGGTGTTGAGAATTTTCTTTTGTGAGTTATAGCGTCCTCTTTCAATGCAGGTTTTTTGCGAGATGGATTACATGGGAGGTGGATGGACAGTCATCCAAAGACGGACGGATGGCCTGACTGACTTCAAACGAGCCTGGACAGACTACACTGATGGATTCGGACATCTTCCAGGTAAGAGTCACTCTTGCAAGGACATTTGATATAAAGTGTCAGTGTGGAGGAAAAATAGGAAAAGCAGAATGTATATCACAGTTGCAGAAAAACACAGAACAAAGGAGATCTGTACTGCAATTTCATATAATGAAATCAGTATAATTTCATATAATGAGCATATAACATATTAGATATTTTACAGTATATGCTATTTTGTAATATATTTTGAAATATATTTAATCATTTCCTTTATTTAACTAGGAGGTCCATTGAGATAAAAAAATCCCTTTTTTAGGGTGACCTCAAAAGATATGCAGTTGAAAGTGATAAATTTTATGAACTGTATGTTTTAATGTATATTAAAATCTGTCTTATTCATTAAAATTGTGATTTTAGGCCATACTACTCTGGTAAGGGATACAGAAGTTGTGATTTATGTCACGGTAAACCCAAGGAAAACTGTTCTGAAGCCGTGCTCAAGATTTAGTCTACAAGAATGGAAATGCAGTCTATAATATTATCATTTTGAACAAGCAGTGTAAGCATTTTACTTTTTCCCTAAAGTCTTACAGAAGATCATTCTGCAGTTCTGCAGTCACCAAAATGAATAGAAATGTTTTATGAGACATGGAAAATAGCAAAAGACATGATTACTTTATGCCAACAAGTTAAATAGAAATCATATTGCCGTTGGACTGACTGGGGCTTGTGTGGCTGTACAGGAGAACACTGGCTGGGTCTGAGAAAGGTGTTCAGTATCGTCAATCAGAAGAATACACACTTCCAGCTGCACATTGCCCTTGTCTCCCAGGACGATACCAATTCCTATGCGTCTTACGACGACTTCCGGATTGACGACGAGACCAAGTTCTTTGCGATCCACCTGGGCAGATATGCTGGCAGTGCAGGTCTGTGGAGATCACGTTTCCTGCTTACTTCTCCTCAAAATGTCTCTGGCGTTAAATGGCAATGCAGTAATGGCTTGCAGTATAGTGTTAAGCAGCTGTATTGTTACCAAAGGATTACAGGGTTGAATTCTGCAGGAGACGCTACAGTACCCAGAAGTGTTCATGTTTGACTCCTGGAGGATATACTACAGGTGCACTCAGAAGTGTGCAGGTTCAAATCCTAGATTGGAAATTGATGTTGTACGCAGAGATCTGCAAGTTCCAATCCACAATGGGACTCTGGTGTTATACCTTGAAGAGAAGTACTTTATCAGAAATGTTTCAGGAAGTGTCCAAGAGTATTAATGGAAGATAGATTCACAATTTAAGTGATCCTGGATAACAGCATCTTCAGAATGCGTCAGTAATATAAAAAAGGATGGTGATAAATTCTGTGTCCTGACAGGGGATGCCTTTCGAGGGTACTCGCAGGAACAGAACCAGGACACGGCGCCATTCAGCACGTCTGACATCGACAACGACGGCTGCAGCCCGCTGTGCACGTTCGAGGGCCAGGCGGTGGAGAGCTGCAGCGTCCAGCAGAACAACACAGGCTGGTGGTTCAACCAGTGCGGCCTGTCCAACCTCAACGGCAGCCCTCTGGACAGTGACCTCTGCACCCAGCCCCACATCCGTTGGGACACCTGGACTCAGAATGGAGTCGCCGTCAAAATCAAGGCTGTGACCATGAAGATCAAGAGAGTCTACAGCCCTGTCCCCAGTTAGGCTGACAGCAAAAAGCACGCTGGCATTCTGGTGTCAAGTGACAGGGAACCATGGCAGGTCTTGACAGATAGAGGTCTTCACCACTGTCTTGAGAAAGTATTTTCATTTCATGCTTTCTGTAATAAAGCCTGTTCTGGGTATAAAGATGTTCTTCACTGTGATGAAGGAAAGAAGCTTTTTTCAGCATGGCTACTGCAATGAGTTTGGTTTACGTATGGAGGCTCTTACTAGCAGAAATGGCTTGATCATGCGTAGTAGGGACCTCAAACGTGAGAGGATCAGGAGTGAATAAAACCACTTTCACACACAACCTGACAAAAGCAGCCATGATATAACTTAGCACTTCACACAATCATGAGAAGTGCAACCATACAGATTAGTGTTGATCGGCCTTCCGAGTGAGACCTTGAGAAATTGTTTAGAAGCGTCAACAGCATACAATGGAAGGCTCCATAAAAGACTCCTGGTTTACAAGATAGAGCATAGATGCAGCAGCAGCTGGCGGGGTCACACCTTTTAAACAGCAATGCTTGGGGCAGGAGGAGGTCTTGGAACACCTGGTAGATGAGCCTGAAATTAAGGGAACCCAGGCCTATGTGGACCTGGAGAGAGAGGCCCAGAAAAGCCAGGTGGAGGGAGTGGAGCTATGTACTCAATGTCTCAGGGTTTAAACAACTGGACATAAGATAGATATGGGGCATGAACAAAAATGCTAACGATAACAATACTACTTCTAATAGTAGTAAAACATTAATATAATAATAATAATAATAATAATAATAATAATTATTATTATTATTATTATTATTAGGCCAGGAAATGCTGAGGTAAATCCTGCACCAATTAATGAGTGTCAGACAAGGCTACACTCCCAACTGTTACAGGAGCCTGACGTGGCAGAGTGGAGCTGTAACAGCAGAGCATATGGAAACGTTTAGGAAGGTCATTTGACTCCTGCTCCCACAGATATTTCCACACAGAGGGAGCATCTAGTTAAATGTTCTGTTTGACAAGGTTCAAATGGTGTGCGTTACTTTCAGGGGTAGTAATGTTTAAATGCACCTCTTTCAAACTGTTAACAGGAGAAATAGACCAAAAAGTCAGGAGTACTAACAGTCATACCCCTATTTATTTGTGTCCAGTGTCCACTATTCACTGTCCACTGCTCCTACCAACTCAGCAAAACAGGTCCGACTTACACTTGCATGGGGAGCAAGGATACCCAAAGGACACATAAAGTCAGTTGACTTAACTTTAGAGAAAATGAGTTACAATGAGTGAAAATCATTTGTTGAATATTTGTCTTTACACAGATCATAAACTGCCTCATACATAAAATTGGACGTTGATATCCCGAAATTTAACTAGCTTTGAGGCAGGAAGGGTAAGTGCTTCTCAATTTCGAGGGCATTGCAATAAATACAGTAAATCAGTAGGTGGTGCTGTTTCATAATACTTCATTTTTTTCAGGAGTCTCTCCCCAAATCCATAATGATGTTTAACTGTGGTGAATTTTCTTCTTAATACAAAACAACGATAACAACATAAGTAAAACCAAACAGGGGCTTGCTGTATCCTCTAGTGTGATAATTAAAAAGGCATTGTGATGTGATAATTTGACAATTTTCACTACCATAATCGCATAATCTCAGTCGTAAATTTGAAGTATTATAATAAATATCTTACTGTCTTTGCCTTAAAAGATACATAAAAATATCAGTTTAGTAAAAGCCATAAAGCCTTTTTTGCCAAAAGCATTTTTGCAATTTGCAAAGAGCTATTTTTCAGCAAAAAAAAAAAAAAAACATTTGAATGCTGCTAATGTACCTAAGGGGAAATGACACACAGTCGTATGTTTTTATGAGGCCTCAAATCATCGGTATCTTGTGATTATTCTCTTACAGTTTGGCTTCCATATGAAATTAAAGAAGGTCTAACCCACTTGGCTACAGTTACACTTGTAAAGTATTCAGCTTGCATTCAATTTGGTCAGGTTTATAAGTATCGTGTTTGGTGCAGCATGAACTTTGAGAACCAGTGTAACAGAGAGTGTACAATGTACAGTGGCAAGGTTTTTTTAAATACAAATTGAGTCACATGGACACTATCTATCCTAGACAGCTATAAATACATTTTCAGCTCCTGGGAGTTTCATAACCTAGCATGTAAATAAATGTCTATAATGCAATAGCACTCCTAGCTAAACTTTGTAAATTAATTGATTGTGACAATATGCACATTGCAGGCTTTAATTGCAAACATAGAGACGAGGAGGTAGGTTAATTCTGGTTGACTGAACAGGATGGCATCAGGATGGATAAAACAGTACTGTTTGTATCTAGCAGGCATACTGGTTGTTGTGAAGAACTTTCAGGCTGGCTGATATTGAATAAACAGGGAGGGGACGAGCCTGACTGGGTCCAGGATGGCTGTGGAAAACTGGATTCCATGCTTTAGGGAGCATGGCAAACATCTGGGTCACGGGCAGCTGATTTAAGATCTGTAACCAGACCCTTTCATCTGTGAACAGCGTTTCCAGCAGCCCCATGGAAGGTTCTCACACTACAATGGGATCAGCAGGTGGAACCATACATGCTAAACTTCTACAGATTCTGTAAAGATGAAGGTTCATGGTTTATGGACACTGCAGTGCATAATGACATAGTGCCTGAATATCTCACTGCTCTGACTCCAGATCCATAGCGCAGCAGTCAAAAAAATGAATATGAATGAGTCATCTCTATATAATGTGCTACCTAGCTCCAGGAAGCTCTGGTGTTCTGTAGTCAGATATGGAGGTCAGGAGAGGTCAGAATAAATATGAGTGGCCTGAAACACATGTGTGGGCAGCTAATCAGGTTTCCTCAAAGGACAGTGTGGTCTGCACAAGAGTTCACCATCACTACAATAGATACTTCCTACTTTTACGAAGACAAAAAACGTCACCACATGCGGTTTGAAACATCTACCTCATCAGTAGTAGGCCCAGTGCTATGGGGGGGGGGGGGGGGGGTGCTTAGGGGTGGATTGCAGTCACGACCCTCTGTATTTTCTCCTGGTGCTAAGCCTGATTAGGAGTCAGTGTTAACCACCAGGTTCATTATAAACAGGATAGTTTAAATGCAGAAAAGACAAGGGAAAAATAAAAAGATGAGCTTTTCTGTCAGCAGAATATTTCTGCTCAGCAGTCAAGCAGCCCAATAAGTAATTTTTTGTCATCCTTTTCTAAATGCCTAAATGACTGTTTTCGGGTGGCAGCTGATTCTCCTTGGGTGGTTTGTAGTAGTTGTAGTCTTTTTAGTTTTTGGGGAGGTGACTGGGTGCCTGTGAGGCGGACCTTTCGTTCTGTGGATGTGGGCGGCCCATTGTTCGTTCAGGGAAGCGCTGTGTGTGCAGCAAGCATAATGAAAACCCATGGAAGTGCTGTATAATTCCGCAGACACTGAAAAGATTGCAGGCGGTGGTGAGCAGAGCCCAGCTGGGGAGCCAGACCCCATGCTGGAACGGTTTCTTCTTATTTTATTCATGTAAACAAGAGACCGACCACGTGTGCACAATTTACATCTGCTCTGTTTATACTGGGAGCAGCGAATACATTTTGTTTTCTCTCAGACTAAACAAAGTGTTCAAACACGGGAGGTGTGAGCCAGGTCCCGACCTGTGGCTAGCAAGCAGACACAGGCTGCAATATGGGGGTGACTCTGGGACAGGTTCCTGTGGACATTAGACATAATACAGCAGCGCAGAAGCTGACCAACATTTCATGCCAACCAGCCATGTTCATGGCTAATTCAGCTGGTGTGCTGTGCCTTTGGAGGCCTGCTGATACAATGGAATTGTGTGCTTTCTGTTGGTGCCTGGTGTGAATACACCTCAGCCTAGAAGTATCATCTGCAGCTCTGGACTGTTTCTTTTCAGTGAGTGTTCACTCTTCTGTGTCTCTCTTCCATTCTTTTACAAAATAGGTTTTACACAGTGAAATGCACAGCACAAATGCATGTGTCTGCCCCTTACTGTTTAAATCTATAGTAGCACCTGTTTGCATAGGTGGCTGGTCTAATGGTTTGAGGGGCAAAACTTGTCTGACCGAAAAAAAAAGATGTATATAATTTAAACAGGAATCGAAATTAAATACCATCTGTCTACCACCTTGCATGATATGCAGTGAGGCGATACACAGTGTACATACAGAAACGTGTGTTCAGACAAATGCTCATGCATCCCATTTTTGCCTCTGGCATATTATTGAGAATATTTGTATTATACAAAACGCTATGAATAATGTGGCATATATTATATGCATAGTGAATTATGTGCATTACGTTATGTATGTAAATGTTGTGTGGTATGGAACATGATATTAATACATTGTGAGTTTTTTATAACATGTTAAGAGGAATGTCCCCTCAGAACACAAATAAATTGATGAATTTGGAGAGGTGTATTGAGGTAAAAATGCATCATTTAGCTTGGTCTCACTGCCCTTCAGAAGAAATGTGGAAAAAGAGGAGAAGAGGCTCTTTATTTTCTATAATCTATGTACTGGTGACTGCATGGTCAGGACAGAATTGGACAAGGGAACCTCACATGAACCATTTGGGTGGTAATGTGGCATAGTGGTAAAGGAGCAGGGCTCATAACTGAAAGGATGTAGGTGTAATTCCCCACTGGGGTGCTGCTGTTGTACCCTTGGGCAAGGTACTTAAACCACACTTGCCTTTTGTAAATATCCATCTGTATAAATGGATAAAATTGTAACCTATGTAAGTCACTCTGCATCTGCTAAATGACAATAATGTAATTTAGTGTAATTTGTACACTCACTCGACTGGCTGGGATGTAGAATGAGCAACTCTGAGAATGGCCTAGAGGACAAACAGATAAATTATGATTGCAATGAAAAGGCAAATAACGTGTATGAAAAATGTAGAATTTTGCTGAGTAGATTTTTCTGCTGGAAATATTCAGGTTATTACTAGCGATGCACAGTGATGTGTGTGTTGCTGTGCTGGGGCAGTGTTGATGATGAGCTCTCTCTCCCGAGTGTCACAGTTCTCTAGTGAGTAGGAGTAGGGAGGTAGGTAAATGACCAGCTGCAGCTGGGAGTCACACTGTGGACCTCCGCTCCATAGTGCAGTGACTGAAAGGCACATCTCCGAAAGGCCAGGCCTCCCAGCGTGGCCGCATTGTGCTTCAATGCTTCTCTGCCTAAAATGCTCATTCACTACACTTCCCTTCCTTCCACCTGAGTGTGTTCTCCTATTCCTGACCCAGGTGGGGGTATCCCACTTTAACACCAATGTAGCAAGCGGGAGTGGGAGGAATGTGGAATGCTGATCTTCTAGAGCTGGTAATGGAGCTGGTGTGTTAAACCCAACGGTGTAGAAACATCACTGAAACCTATGTAGTGATGATAGTGTTGAAGTATATCTGTGGATGAACTGTACATTGCAATAATATATCTGTATTATTACTTTCCATCAACACCACTTGGTTCCTTTCCCTGTGACAGTGGAGCTTAAATCTTATCCAATCAGAAGTCTGTCACTGCACTGTTTCCATATAAGCATAAAGAATAATTCCTTCTCCAGCAGGGCTAAGATAGCATCAGTAAGTAAGTACATGTTTGAAATGAGAGACTTCAAACAGCTGCAGTAAGCTTTGAGGCCTTAAAAGGCTTGCTTGGCTCCAACTCAATCACATTGTCCAATGTTATTGTTATGAAATGTAGTTCACTGTAAGGAAATCTCACAGGAATAGCCTAAAAAATATCCATCCATATCCCTTTGATATTAAAAAGGCGTATTATGAGTGATTATGAGGAAAGCCACTATTTGACGTCAAAACTGAAGGTTTCATGGTTGACCTTGCTGCTTATAGTGACATCACCAGAATTAACCTCATTAAAAATGACATTTTTAACAAGGTTTTTTTTCTGCAATAAATCAACTGAGAGCTTCAAGCGTGGAGTGTTGGGGCTATTTTTTCCTCTGTTTTATTACCTTTTCTTACTTTGCACCTTCACAAGTTATTGGACATGTGCATGATGTCCTCTCTCTCTCTATTTTGGGTAGAACCATGGTTCAGTAAGTGCCACATGCTCGCTGGCTTGGATGAGGCCAAAGTTCACAGTCTGGGGCCCACGTGAAGCATGGTGGAGTGGCTGTGAGAAAACCATGCAAATACCAGCGCTGGGGGTGCTGGCCGAGGCTGGCCAAGTTCACGTCCTGGGCCCCGGAAGCGGTATAAAAATAACTCTGAAGCAGCTGTGATGGTCATCAACATGAAGTAACAACAACAAACATCACAAATGACCCAAAACAGTGGCTTCCCATGACCCCCCTGCTCCGGCTTACCTCGACTGGTCCCCCAGCACGCATGCCTCGCAGCTCTGGGTCTGTGGCAGGCAGTGTCAGGGCGGAGGCCAGGAACAGCCTACGCACTGAGGCTCTCATGTGGGAAAGGTTATGCGGGCTTTCTCTGCTGCTTGTGGTTCTGCCGTGTAAAATCTGTGGCTGCCTTCAAGGCTGCTGCGAAATGTTGTCAACAAGAAGTGACGTGAAACAAACTGGCCAGGGTGGAAGAGGAGGGAGGAACATCTTGTTTCATACTGCATCATCTCAGTTTAAGAGCATTCAAAATTACAGGCCATTGCTGGCAAAACATAAATCTGGGGGGTGGGTTTGGTGGTCATGCAAAGAATTACTCAAACACCCAGAGATAAAAAAGGTAAAAGGCTATGCTTGGTTCATCAAGCTAAATATTATCCCTGATTGCAATTTTCAGGTGCCTCTTGTTGCTTTAACTTGAATGATATTATTTCCATTTGCATAAATATAGTCTATTATAAACGATGATAGCAAGGTCAACTACCAAACATTCCCCAGATGCCCTTTAAACCCACCCATTATGAAACCAGTTATGAAAAAATCATATTTCATGATTGAAGAACTGGCTCTGATAGGTCTGCTCCATCTTCATTCATCTGCTCCCTGTGAAGTTATAATCAACTTTCAAATATCACTGTTGGTGTGCAAGGAGTTGCTCAAGGACCCATCCCTATGAATTCTGTTGATTACTTTTTTTTAGAACCCCTTGTAGCTTTTGTTATGCTAACAATGGTCAAACCTATCCCCCTTTTGCTTTTTCTGATATGTCTCGTTTTGAGATCCTTTCCTAAATGTCTGCGCACTAGCTCAAGATCCAGATCTGTGGTCTGAGATGATATTCCTCCTGGCTACGTCCTTTGCCTATCTTGGACCTTCCACTATACTTCAGAATCTACATTCCCCATTGCGAGAACTGTCACCTCCTAAAGCCCCATCTTATTACATTGTCCCCAGGTGTCCCAAATGTTGAGATGGTCTGAAACTGTACTGATGGACGTAGGCTCTAACACAGACCACTGACTGCTGTAGAGTGTATTTGTTTGTTTTGGACTATGATAAATAGGATATGAAATGTTTTAGTAACAGAGAATTATAATGGTGTGCAGTACAATTGTAACATAATGTTCTACACACTAATGTTTTGCAGGCTTCCCTGAATGAGGCCTTCTTCCAAATAAATACAGAAGAATGAGCCAAACAAATCACTGTGAAATACATGTTGCTTCAGTAAGCTCTTTCTTTACTGTTGAGCTGACACCCATGCTCCTACCTTAGTCTCAGCCTACATCTTCCCAAAAAACTGTTTTTGAATTTCACACCTTCATTCAACTGCACGAAGAAAATATCACAAGAGTGAAAGCGTTTCTTTACATCTATCAGAACAATATCTGTCACATCAAGCAGATGGCTATCTTCCATGACATAAGTGGTTTAGGTAAAGCTATGCCACAATGCATTCAAACACAATTATGCATGGTGGATGTTCTGCGCTGGTTGTATCACAGTAAGTCACATGCATCCGCACATAACTGAAGAGCCTTTTCTCTCATACTCAGCTTGTTTATACCCTTGCCCATTTGAATGTTCAGGAACTGCACAGTTCTAGGTCACACTGACTTAGAGCAAAAAGGGCATGTTCATGTTCATCCATTTTAGTTCATGAAAGATGTTAGTCCTGATGATAATTTACATTTACATTTATTTATTTAGCAGTGGCAGCATATTCCCAGAACTCAATTTGCCAGTTGGAAAACAGCTACAAAATGAAAATGAAAAGCACAACGGTCAATTCAGTGCACGACAGGAATCATCCGTTTTGTTTTCTGTGCTCGAAAGTATGTGCTCTCTTCAGTATTTCGTGGACACAATGCTAACGCGTTTGTATTTTTCGTGGACAAAACGCGTTACGGTGTTACATTGTTTCGTACTGAATTTATGCGTTTCGTAGCACAGAAGGCATTTTGTCTACGAAAAAAGATTTGTAATTGGCGGCGACTCACAGTTTATTGACAAAATTATGTTAAATGATAATAAAAAGTAGGTCGCTTTAACATCTAAATTTCTTGTATTACAGTAGCAATAACCTTAAAACTGCAACTGTGCACCCATCCTAAAAATCGAATGCTTAATTTCACAATCGAATGCCAATTCAATGAACGAAGCTTCGAAGCTTCGAATTTTTCAGTACAGCCGTAGTAAATAAATTGAACAACAACAACAACAACAACAAAAACATTAACAGCTCTGAACCAAACATTTAGTGCTCCCTGCTTGAAAGCACCAATTAATTCCAACAACATATCCAAAAATACTGATAATTAACTGGGGATTAAAAAATAACCACAATAAATGGAAACAATTTTTCCAAATGGTACAAAAAGATTCCATTTTATACATTGGAACTGTGAAACGTGATATCCACTCAATGCCAGACATAAAGAAATTTCCCAGAATCCCTTGTGGGGTCAGGCTGAATTGGAATCTTGGGGCCATATTGAACAGGGGCGAGGGCACTCTTTTCTTGTCATACAAGAGTCCCCAGGATGGCTGCTGTCAACGGTTCTCACAGATGACAGGGCTCACCACGGCTCAGCACGAGCCCACAGGAAGCCCAGGCCCTCTGGAGATCCAGCTCCGCACCCTCAGGAATCCCAGGTCTGCGCTTCATCACTGGGGTTGGATGTGCCTTGAGTGCACTCCTCTCAAACGGGGCCAAGAGGGAATGTCCATCATCATGAGCAGGAATTCAGTGTGCTGCACGGAAGTCTCTCTCACCAACATAACCAACATTAATCATGTGTCAGAACACATTTGGTGCAAAAAATGTAAATTGTAATCAAAACTGTCAATTCTTACAGCTTCCCAGGAGAGTTATTTATAAATATGCCCATAAATACATAATACAGGTTATCAACCCGTTCCAAAACTCCCTATTAGCTGAACAGAGCTTTGTAGGACCACACACAAAGATCACAGAATGAATGCCAACTGCACATAATTGAATGAATGTTCCACAGACACACACACACACACACACACACACACACACACACACACACACACACACACACACACACACACATACATTCAACACCATGCCTGAGCAAACATTAACTACACATCAGAACTGAGTGTGGGCCCTTTTATTCATAACTATAATGATCACACCGTTGCTCATTAATTTGAAAAGGCCTGAAAAATTCAGATCATGGCAGAAATGGGTGTTTTCTGTTGCAAAACACAGCTGTACTCTCAGTATTAGCTGTCCCTGTAAACATGGCTCAGATACTGTGCATGTAGAGACGGGCAATTAATCTCAGAGATCACTGCAGATCTGAAAATAAAAACTGCCTCTTACCCTGAGAAACACAGTGCAGAATTTCAGCCAGTTGCTTTTTATTCCCTGGAAGATTAATCAGTATATATATATATATATATATATATATATATATATATATATATATATATATATATATATATATATATATATACATATGTTTTATGTATATTTTACATATATATGTTTTATGTACATACCTTGGCAAATTCCACTGGAACAGAGGTGTGGTTTATTTAACACCATGCCCTTGTGTGTGTGCTTTTCATGTAAACAAACTTAAAATTCAATAAGTGAGAGAGGCTGGTTTGCTAACCATACAGTGAAAATGGCCAAAAGATCAGATACATTACAGAGTAACTTAAGTGTCAATCAAAGCGTATTATGTTGTTCATAACTGAAAAGGAGCTCATTTGTTTAAATGAATGAGGACACATTTGTAACCTTCACACTTTATCCCTGAATGTTTTGCGCCTTGAAACTACAACTAAACAATGAGAGAGATCCAGTCTGGGCTACAACCACACTATGGCCTGATCGGTAACGTTCAGTTTTGGCCTTTTAATAGGCTGTTTCTCTCAATTTCAGAATGGCAAGGGCACATACCACTCAGGTGCATTTGAAGCCCAGAGAGTGAGATGCTATCCTACATTTTTGATTTTTTCAACCTTTCTTACAGTTCTTAAACAATGGAAGTTTCTGTACACACAAACAGCAAAACAATGTGCTCAGAATTCTTGTTGCCTTTTCTCGATGCCTGAGAGAGGCATCAACGGCAACCTCAGAGTTTAACTCTGCTATTACTCTAATAGAGATCCCTGGGAAGTAGGTAATGGCTGACTAGTCATCAATTGGAGAAGGCAGGTCAGGTTCTAGTTTAAATGGGGCTGTTCAAAATGCACAATCATGCATACATTGTGCTTGTCATGTAGAATCATGTAGAAGTGCTTGTCATGTATCTTGAAACCTATACATTTTTATTGTTCTCACTGGACTTCCCCTTTAAGGAAAGTTTGTTGGTTCCACCTTTTATGGTTATGATTACACTTGTTAGAAATGGACCAACTGTTAGGGCTTACTGCATGTACCAAGACCTGGTGCCAACGCTAGCATAAAAATGCACGCATGTCATAATGTTTGACGTAAACCAATTAAAGGAAACTCTGCAAATCCCTTCCATATTTTCTTGCTGTAAATTCTTATTTCCCAGGGGAGATATTTATGCCCATTCAATGGCTAAATATAGCAGGGTTATCAGTCAAATCCAGAACTCCCTACTAGCCCAACATTGCATTGTAAGGTCACACACACAGTGTGTACCAACTGTACTTTACTAATTCAATGTTTTGTGCATGCACGCACACACACATACATACGCACACACACACACACACACATACACACGCATGCTGACATATACACACACACACACACAGTAATCATTTAATATTAACAAAGAGCATGTATACTCTGTACATGTTGTTTTGTCTTTCTTATAATCAACAATATAAACAAAGACCATTCCTAAATGTTATTCTGTCTTTTCACAAAGGTAAATGTTTGATCTTGTGGTTCAGCTTTTTTTGATTGAAATGTGACATTGAGTTTAGTGCATTCACTTTTGAAGGACTGACTCAGAGGACTGCTGATGGGCGGTGCAGCAGCTAAATGCTGTTTTCATGCATTTCACTCTGTTTCATCTCACAGCCCATGGACTGGGGGGTGAGCGAGCGAGCTGGAGATTAAATCCTTTAGGTGACGTCCTTCACAAAACGTGCTTTGTACCTACTGTTTTGTCTTTTTAAATATAACGCATAGTCCTCTGTGCTCAATCACTTACCACTGGCTGCACAACATACACCCCCAAGTTAAAAGAAAGAGGAGACATTGTAATTTGACTGAATTGCATAGCACTGGATATTTAGTTTTACAGGGCTCTTAGATGTGATTGCTTACTTACATGCCATCGTTCATTCGTATTTGAACACTCAGGTCCCATCTGTTTAACTCCATGCCTTTTGAACACTTCCAACTCACACTGTAATACCATTATATGATAAAATAGCTTTGATGTTTCAAGTTTAACATCAAATACACTACAGTCATATTAACTGTCAACCATACTTTGTAAATGCAGCTCTGCTTGCCAATCTCTCCGAACCTCAAAGCAGATTTCTATTTTTTATTAGAAAAGTAATTTTTGCAAAGATATTCACAATGGAGTTATTAATCCTCTGCCATGGACTGCTCACTGCATCTCATTACAATACGACGTGGGACTGTAAGGTGATGCTTTTTTTGCCAAAAGCATCATTTTAAAATGCAAAGCTCCTTTAGGCAATTTGTAATAATGGAAGCTCGACATTAGACAACATTCTATATGCTCTGTGAGAAAGAATCTCACTATACCTGAATTTTACAGGCCGAGGCACTGTTTTGAGGTTGATCTCATCGCCATTTTGTATTTTATGGCAAGCCCGTAAGCGAGCAATCGTAATTTTCTAATTCAAATCACTGGCGCCAGTCCCTCTGTCTCTGTGGGCTGAATTCTAACCCAGGCTTTCACCAAATACTCTCAACTTCTTCTGTCTCTGTCTTCTGTTCTCTCAGACAGAATTCAAGTAATGTATTTGTATGTTACCTGCAGTGAGTGCAGTAATGTTTAGCACAATGACACTTTCAGCCTTGTAAACATCAATGTAATGCTGATAATGTAATGTCGAAATAAATAGAAGGAATAAAATGATTCCATTAAAATGTTAAAAAATATTTCAATACAAAAACTAATTGCCAAATAGTTGAAGGCAGGTAGTAATAAAATAATTAAAACAGAGTAATTGAGTAATACTACTAGCTTCCATTAATATCTCTATCACAACTATGTTTATTAAGCTTAATACACATTTTATGAATGATTGTAAATTGCTGCTGGTACCTCATCTGCTTTAGTATTATCAGTATTGCAAATTTCATCTTGTGCATTGTTTTGTTTCTGTTCTTTAAATCTTGAATGTTTTTCTCAGTTTGATGTGGCCTAAATCTTCAGCACCCATAATTCATAGATACAAAAACACATTCACATGAATCCAAATGATTTTTTTTCCCCCAAGTCGAGTGTGTCTATATGGAAAGCTTCTACTTGACCAGTGGAAGGTAAAATAAAATGATTCCAATTTTCTCTGAATGTGAATCTTGGCTGATATTTCTCATTTGAGATCAAAAGGCACAGGGAAGAATTTTGAAAGCTCAGGCTGACCATGTCAGCTAAACGCTGTTTAAACTGCAAGAGAATCACTCAGCTCACATTTCTCAGATAGACTGGATAAGCTCATCAAATGAAACCTCAAGAAGAACCAATGGATCCATTTATCCAGTCTTTTATTGGGTTACATTTGTGTTTATTAGGTTTTGAATTTTTTTTATATAATTGTGCTAAATACAGAAACCACTCAAGACAAGAATAACTGTAAACTTTGGAATAAAGATGGCAGCTCAATGAATGACTCAAATGTGTGAGCGTAATTACACAGTATATGGCTACCTGATCATGTTGTTCCATTTATATATTTTTTTCTACATCCCACCTGTGCACGTAGGCTTGTTGAAGTATATTTTTGATGACTGTTGTCTGCTTTTCTGTTTATTTGTACATGGCCATCTACTGTATGTCTTTGCTTTACCAGACATCTCTGCTAGGTCTATTTAACTGTCATTGATATTATGCAAATCAATAGGTTAAAGCTGAAAAAGTCATGGAACAAAACAGATACTTGTTGGCCACCTAACCCTAGTATGAGAATGCAAACAAAATGTGGCCTCTGCCTAGATTGCATTATAAGTTTGGTTTGTGTGCTTCTGTAATTCCAAAACAGCAAAATACTTTTATAATCTACAGTCTATTACATATTTGATATGAAAATGTGTTTCAGCATTTGGTGCTTGTTTGAGCTTGTTTGTCTGTAGCAATTACAAGAGGTCATTCTAGTTCCACATTTTCTGCTTGCACTGTGTATGCTGGTGCACTTGATACCCTGTGCTACTCAAACAGCCATCACCATGACATCCTAATGAGGCATTTGTTGCTGTGCCATGCAGCAGAAAGACCTTTGATGCTAGATGAAATTGACTCTTTCAAATTCCTACCAAACGAATGTACCCGTTTTGCTTGAAAACGAATGCTTTGGAAGTATGTGCACAAATCTAAAGCAAAACAAACTAGTGTCTCTGTGTTTGAAGGCCACACTAACCCAGCAAATGTTCAGAGTCTGTTTACCTTCCCACAAAGGCACGATGTGCATTTGCAGGAAGATTTCAAAGCTGAAGTCCTAAAAAGACAGCAGCACCTATACCTTAAATGATTCAGATCTCTATGACCTTGAATGATTCGCTTAGTCATTTTCCTCACTACCCTGGACGGAGGAGTTTCCTCAGAGTACCTCCCTTATAAATGGACTCAAAGATTGCTCACAATAATCCATCAGAGGCAACACACTGTAAGGAAAAACAAGGCGCAATTCCGATCTTCGCAGAAAAGACTTCTTTATTTACAGGAACGGCAGTTGTCAGAAATACGTGAAAACGCACTCTGGGTTCAGCGGAGTCAATCTGAACCTCAGGGTCCACTGAAGACATTCTTTATACAGATGCCGCGCTTTGATCAGGATAGACAATAATCAAATAACTATCAATAAGGGTGGAAATACATGTGGTGAAATACCGGGGGTTTGGTAATGAGATTATTTCGTCTTTGATCAGGATAGACAATAGAGTACCGGTGGTGAAATACCGGAGGTCTGGTAATTAGATTGTCTTCCCTAGCAAGAACACTTCTCAATCACCCATCGCTGGTTCCTTTAGAAGTGTCAATTGTCGCAGCAGCTAGCTGCCGCCAAAGTGATAGTTGAAGTCTATGAGCAGGACTGTGGTTACAATAAGGCCATCTTAGACAAATGAATACAGGTATTAGCATACCTTAAGTGAGAGGATCTGTGCTATCTTATGCTGCACTGAGTGAGCTGGTTTAGGGATCTAGACCAAAATCTTACAACATGGATGAAGCAGTTACTCAAATTACTTGCAGCATAAATTCTGGATCATGACAAAGATGCCAAAAAAGGCTTTCTTTTGAGGTCAGTAGTTCTCAAACTTTGCTTTGTGGATAAATGAGGCACCACAGACCACAGTCAAACCATGGATGGTTATGTAAAACATAAAAAAATGAGTCACTCACTACTCAGCTTTTGATGGACATAGCAGTTAGTGTACACTGGCATAAACATAACATACCTTATTAAAGATAACATATTTCCAAAAAAATTCTCTGTGACATTATTGATATGGATAGTGTACTTGAACGTTCTCTTCAAATGTCACTTTTCTACAGAGAGTATCTTAGTGGACAGTGTGTGTTACAGAAAAAGCATGGCTCCTTCTGGCAGAGTGCTCACATAAGTATTTGAAATATATGACTGCATCAAAGCATTACAGAAAGGATGGGACTCTGCTAAACTCAGCAGGCTAAAGCAGACTCACATTCATTCTCCGGAGAGAATTTTTTTAAACCTATCTGACATACATTGCTCTGTGCTGGCACATAGATTTCAGTGTTACAGCACAAATGCTGTGATGAGACAAGCTTGGAATATAAAACAGACAGTGAAAGAACATGGCTGCAAGCTTCTGTCTGCTTACATATTGCTACCCGTTCCTCCAAGGGGGAGAAAGGGGGAGGGACAGACAGCCCAAAAACAAAACCACAAACAGCTGAGTTTTGGTATGCTTTCTGTTGTATCCCAAAGGGGAAATACAGGCAAGTCAAGAAGATGAGAGGAACCTCAGTATTTAAGTGAAACAAAATAAATAAATAAAACAAACAACCATAATGTAGTTCATGAAAATGGGAAAAGGCTTTCCATGCAGAAAATGAGAGACTGCCAGCCATGTAAATAGGAACATGTAACTTTTTTCCTGTGATAAGGAATGCTAAGCCGGCTAGGCTTGCTCGAAGAAACTCAAGTAAGGCTGGGTATACATGTAAATACACAATAAAAGCTTGCAGCAGGTTCTCGATCTCCAACATGCTGAATATTTATATTTACACACACACACACACACACACACACACACACACACACACACTCACACACATGTACGCACACACACACACACACACACACACACACACACACACAATATGTGTATGTCATCTTTGCATTGGAGAGTGCTGCTGAGGCACATGCTCTGTTACTATGGTCTAAAAAGGCTTTCAGAGATATTCTGGCACAAAATAAAAATGAGAGCAAGTGTGTGGTCATATGTTTAAAACATTTTAGCCATTGATCAGTACGTTAACTTCATACACTTCCCTGGTTCCTGTTTTTAAACAGAGTTACTTCTAGAGAAGTTTAAAATTGATTTCCAATTCCACTTCCACCACGAATACTGATAATTGCTTCAGAGATCACTTCTATGTCCTAAATACAAGCTCTGAAGAACAAATTGTTCATGCAACGTTGTTGGGTATACTGTAATCAGGTGGTTCATTTTACTCTTAGTTAAATGGTAATTAGCAAGGATCTCATTGTAACAGCAGGTCATGACTCTTATACTTAGATAACCTGTAATTAATATTCAGTATATTTAATTATATATAATTATGGAATTATATTGTATTCTAGTTTGTAATAAATGGAAAATGAGCTTTGCATTACAGTTACTTGCCATTTACCATGGACTGAGCATTCAATGAAACAGTAACATCAATAAATCAATGTTATCTGTTATCACAGTGTCATTGCGTCATTTCAGAATCTTACACTAAAATGTAATTAGCTAAATGATTTCTGTTTCAATTGCTTTTTAAGCAGGCGGACCTTGGAAGAAGAAATGATGTGAACAGGAAGTGTAATGATTATGACTAGATGTGACTGGTTTTGTGAAGCTGTTCTCTTTCTCAGATGCTGCTAAGATTATATCCCCAGGGAGACAATACATGAAAGAGCATAAGGCAAAAGAGCTTAGTTTTGGGTGATGGTTTCTCAGCAATGTGTAAAAAAAAAAAATTCAAACATATTCGTAAACTCACCAAAGACATGGTGAGTTTACGAATAAGAATCAAAGCTGCGTAGATTCATCAATGTTTAAATGATATAGATTGGATGGATTATCTAAATAGCTCTGTGCTTGCTCTCAGTCCATCTAGTGCACACATGGAGCTCAGGTCCTCGGTGGGCTTTACACAGGCACAGAAACAGTGAAAATGTACTTTAATTTAATTTCATTTCATTTCACCAGATGCAAATTGAGCTGTACTGTAAAAAAGGGATAGGAATAGAAACTCTTTAGAAGACAAGAATAACATACAGATTCATGATTTACTCCATTTAGTTGCCCTCTCAGGTATATTAATCAAACCCCTTGCCATACACATGATTCTGTATTGCAAAATAGCTTTTTTCACTTTGACATTTGGACCCACATGGGGGACTACTATTTTAAATTTGTGGGTTTTGTGCCCCAGATATATACACAGTATATATAGGTTGCCTATTTGTCCAGCTAAAATTATAATTTTATTATATGTACCCTTGTGCAAACCTCATTAAAAAGCCTGAATCACACGAACTCAGTGCAGACTCCCCAGAGAGTGTTCTCACAGTCCTTCCTTCAGCAAATCCCTAGAAACGTTCTGTCATGCATGTCCTGCCAAAATGACAGTCCTCCACGCCCCAACCCCCTGCATACATCCATCTTCCACAGAATAATAATAATAGCTTTCATTTCGCAAACTGTGGTTAAGTTTTTACATTGTCCATGGTCTTTTCAATCAATAGCTTCCTCTACCAACGAGTGGAGGAACAACTTAGTTTTACTAAAACCCATTCACTGCCTACAGAACAATTCTGAAGGACAACAACTACAACTAAATTCAATATTGATTAGATCAGTAACCATGTAAGAACTACAAACACAGTGAAATGGGAGATTTACTGTAGATAGCAAATGCTTATTACACAGCATGTTTAAATAGAAAATCATTCAAACAGAAATTATAGTCTCTGTTGTAAGGCGATTTCAGTGTTGCTGTCGTACATATAGATATATTACCTTGGAAGACCAATGGACATGGAAAGTAAGTTTCGCCCTCTCTTAAGGGATGTATATGTAAAAGGTCAAACGGAAACGTAGAAGAGCTTTCGAAGTCAGATTATTTCTATATGTCGACGTAATTCTGCGCCCCCCCCACCCCCCTTGTGGAACCACTCAAACTAACAGTTTTTGATTTACCGTTATTCACAGTTTGATGGACCAAAACAATTACAGAAAGGTCTGATGTGATTGCGGATTTTGCAGTCGAAATACTTTGCGCAAAGCTTTCAAAATTAAACGAGAACAGTTTAATCTCCTTGCATTTGCGCCCATGTGAGCTCTGCATTATGGAATTTATTGCATTATATACCACTTCTCTAGATTATTCCCACAAATATAATCAAGACGTCTGCTAACATTCAAATAAGGTTCACTTATGCCGTTTATTTAAAATGCAGTTACAGCGATTAAAGTGATTGGAAATTACTTCTCATGTAAATCCACCAAAAGGGGGGCTGCAGGCTCCCCCAAAGCGCTGAGATGCAGCACTGAATTCATTGCCTCCCACCGAAAACGTCACTCAAGGAATGAGCTCCGAACGGCGCACTGCCCATTCATTGGAAGCAAAACGGGAGGAGAGTGTGTTCAAAGCTCCAGTAGTGGCGAGATGCTCGGTGTCGGAGATGACAGAGCCCTCGTGTGCGCACACTGTTCGGGATATTTCAACAACAGGATTATTTAAGAAATGACTGAACGGAGACCGGTTGTGGACGCCAACCATCATTCGAATAATCCTGTCATTGGAAAGAGGAATCCAAGTCAAGATTACCTACTGATGAGTACAGATATAGGGGAAGAGAGCCACGCCAATTATCATGGATATTACTGTGGGTGAGTACTTCCAAACTGTTTATCTTTAAGTAGTTGCATTTCCTTTGAGACATCTGTAATTTATGACAGATATCCCATATTTTCCCCCTGCAAAATATAGGTAGCTATTTTATCTGGTCAATCGTAAGTGAAATATACATTATTTTACTAAAACACCATCAAAAATGAAATTATGTACTCTTAAATGCGACGAACACCCTTCTGTTCTGGCGTGATAGTAACTCAAATAAATATAAATTTGTGCAGATTGTGCAAACTTTGAATTGTGCAGACCATTTAATTATGTTTTCAAGGAGTTTAATGCAAATTGGCAGTAATACACTAATAATGTAATAAGAAATGCACAATTATCAGATGTGCTGTTTGTATAATGGCAAAATGAGACTCAAGAGAGATCAGATGGGAAAGTATGCCATACCCTCTGCCCCAGAGGTGAGGGAAATTACTTGATATAATGTGCTTTACTGTAGCTCCTCTAAGGTATTTCCCTTTATACAGTAAACCAGACCTGAAGCTATCATATAAGCATCTTATCTCAGGTTTTCTGAGATACTGCAACATACATAATGTCAGATCTAATCCCATTGTAATGTTCCAGACATAACAGATTTGCTATTTTTGTCCACTCCTGTGCAACAGGAAATTGAATTTATCCCAGGGTGAACACAACTATAATGAGACATTCCTTGCTCCAGTGTTTGAATGGAAAATGTGCATGTTCAATTATGATTTTGCACCAGATGCACAGCACATTCCTCTGACGCTCATGAGTAACCCCTCCCCTTTGAATGGTTAGGTCAGCATTATTTGTGTGGAAACACAGCGTTGTTAGAATGTAACATGGATGCACTGGAACAATGTTGGTCACCATAGAAACCAGTTTGTGAGCATGATGCTTGACCTTATTTCACTGCAAGTGCCATTCATGGTAATTAATAGTGTGAGGTGTAAAGAAAACAAACCAGACAAAACAACCAAAAATGACCTCTGAACAGTCCTTAAGTGGTATTCTCAAATGTGTAGAAGGTTGTTCCATAAAATTTTTAATCTCAAGGAATTCCTATTTGCAATCTTATAAGAGGATTCAGGCTTAATCAGAAACCCCCTATCACACTGATAATCAAAAAAAAATATTATTTTGCATTATTTTGAAAGGCACAATGGAATTTAGAAGTTTCAAAACCCTTGTAGAGGTTCTTGTAAGTATAATTAAGCCCCTACCAACTTATTCAGTTTTAAACAAATTAAAGTTTCTGTTGTGATGTACACTAAACTGGCAAGCTAAAAAAGTGATACAGCTTGAACTGGAGTAAATCAAAGTAAATTTTATGTGTTTACATCAGGACAATGATATAGGCTAAAATTAAAGACCATAGTCCATAGCCTTCTTTCTTATCTTCAATTTACCCAAAATATGAGTGCTACGAATATATTAGGTTCTAAGCATAGCTTTGGTCTGAAGCCAGCATTTTTTCCTCTAGCTTCTTTCCATCAACACACTGTCTTTCTCCAGCCACCGCAGACAGGGAGGCTGGTGTCACACTACAGTCACATCTTAAACAGGTCCCTTACCCCTTTGGGCATTTCAGTGCTGATAGGAGGGTAAAAATCATTAAGAAAGATCTACCTTCAGTATATCTGCTGTACCTGATAAAAGTACACTATCAACATGCTCTGGGAACCAGTCAAAGTAATTGTGTCATTAGTGTAAGGGTGTAAATGCTTACAGGTGAGGATGACTTGCCAGAAAGGTTCAGCGGAGATGGTGGTTCAGATCTGAGGACAGTGTTTAGCTACACCACAAGCTCTGTATCATTTTGAGCTGAACCTGTTCCTTCTGATACCGAGTAGCAGTCTGACACGTAACACCCTCCAGCTATGACAAGTGAATTGACGTGGCATGACCTTTCACTGATGATTCGCTATCATAACAATAGACATTCAGTCACAGAGGACAGGTGAAAGTATATGCAGACAGCGGACCCCAAAGAGATGATATATACTGTTATCCAACTCTCATAGTTTCTATAAATATTTGATATAACAGGACAACACAGAGAAAATGAGCACCAACTGACATTCCTATGAGATCCTAAAATGTTCTCAAAACAGGCTTTTTCAGCTTTGTTAAGATGTTCTGGAATTTCCAGAAATCCCTTGGTTCTGTGATCTCACTTGTGGAAGTGTGGAAGTGTAACTTGCTTGATTAAAATTGTGGATGCCAGAGGGACACCTGAGTAGCTTAGTGGTTGAAGTGTTCACCTTGACGGCAAGCTGGGCTGTGTGGTCGGAGTTCGATCCCAGCTGTGCGCTGCTTGCGAGGTCACTGCTTGCGAGGTCATCGCAGGATGGCTTTAGTCACACCTCAGAGCTCCTGCACAAGTGCAGAGGTTGTCACGGTAAAACAAGCCTAATATATGACCACTGTTTTCCAAAACAGGGATGCATGAACGGGAAAAATGGGCAAATTGCAGATGGCATTGAAAACAATATTTTTACCTTAATTAAACGTAGTCCAAAAACATGTGTCACTAAGATGTGTTTGAAATTTGGATGTATCCAATGAACTGCTGCAAGTTTTCACGCCAGCTAAGCATCTCTGAGTGAATAGACATTTTCCATCTGGGTCTTTCTGGTGCATGTGCAGTATGATTTAGGATTGGTTACATTATGAATGATGTTACTGGTAAACTATGATGCCTTTTCACAAACATAAAATCATACTGATTTTAAAGTTAATGTTTGTACCTAGAATATAGCATATGGTTGGTTTGGGGAGACTTGGGCTTTGAAAGATTTGAGGTCTGGAAATTATCAAGTCACTTACAGACGTCATTCTGACTACTGTGCCAGCAGAATATTCTCACAATGCAAGGATGGGAATGGCGACCAAACCACACAGGATGACTGCCATGTTAACTGAATTGTGCTTGTACTTATTAAAATATATGAGGTATCTTTGAAAATACTAAAGCCTCTGTGATATCTGTTTTACTGTTTCAGTGCAGGGTGGGTTGATTCCCCCATGTCAATAACTCTCCCCCTTTTCTCTTATCTTGATTAATACCCTGTGATATCTTTCCCTGCTCTCTGATATTTAATCACTCCTCTGTGGCTGAGTGCAATCAGTGCAATCCTTTTGTGTTTATAGAAATCCCTCTGGGAATAGTTCATAATATCATTTATACCCTTCACAACCTCAATTGGTTTATAAGTGAGGTATTGCAAAATAACACCATTTGACATTTCAAAGCCATTTATTTTCACAAAAGAGATTCATTACCGGTTTATCGTGGTCAAACAATTTTAAAATAATCATAGAATCCGAGGAGCTACGATCCTGGGACACACTCCCTAGAGACTATGACCAGATCATCTTAATTAAGCCAGTGGGTCCAATTTAATGGAGTGATGTGGCCCTGGTCTGACTTAGTGCTGAAGGTGACAGTCCCTCCTACTGCGTCGTGTCATGGCCTAGTGAAAGCTCTGGAGCAATACAAACCAAAGTCCTAAATAAATGAAAAAATGACTTTATATATATATATATATATATATATATATATATATATACATACAGTACCAGTCATGTAAGAATTTCTCTCTAAATAACTAATTTTTAAAAAATATTTATGTCTACTTTGAAAACCCTAAAATATTAGATGATTAGTTTATCACTTTTTTGGTCACTGCACTATTCCATTTGTGTTATTTCATAGTTTTGATGTGTTTACTATTATTCTAAAATGAGGAAAACAGCAAATATAAGTGTGTCTAAACTTTTGACTGGTATTGTATGTGTGTATATAAGACTCATTGAGTCATTGAGTCAAATTATGTGCTAGTGGAACATGTCGTTAGCAATTGCTTCAGCTGCAGTTGTAGAATCATAATTGCCTAGGAAACATGAATAGGTGAATACCCTAGGAGAAGAACATCTCATTCTCAAATGCACAGTATGACGCTCTAGTTAGCTTAAAGGCCTTATTAGTTGCTCTGGGTAAATGCATCTCCTCCAAAAATTAATAAATAATATAATAATAACAATGACAATTCTAGTGTTGGATGTGACAAATCACATGCATGGTCAAACTACTAGTATAATCTGCTGAAATTCCTTGAGCAGCCTCCCTCATTTAACTCAATTTATTATGAGCAACACACCAGAAAATGACATCAGGAAATGAATGTCCATGAGGCAGAAACCGGTAATTGCTGTGCAATTCAACAGGAAACTATTTTTCAGTAATTATACATATACCCTACATAATTACCATTTATTAACTCACATGCTCTGAAAACTGTGGGAAAGTTGCAGGGAAACAAAAAGAATAATGTGTAACAAGACTGCAGGCAAGATTTTATGGCATTAAGTGGCAAGCAATGAAAATGATTTGTTTATAGTGGTTTTAAAAGCTGGAAAATGGGACAGAACTGAGTTGCCACCCAGAGTTATGTTCTGGTGTTCTCAGAAGTCACCCTGAAAAATTCACAGCTTTAAAACCAGTGGGTCACCATGAATGAGCCAATGAAATTAGGCAATGATGTTAGACAATCACCAATGACCTCCGCTACTGCATTTCCACAACTCCTCAGCACTGTTCTGATGTTGTGATTTCCAAATGGCAAGTCCTAGTCTTCAACAAAATCCTAGCAAAAAAGCAATAAAGAATTGCCTTGATTTAACACAATAATACTATTCCAAACACCAGATGGCCTTTCAGTCCCAATATCCAATGCAAAATCATGTACAATCACATACAGATACAGTCAGTCAAGCTGGAAAACAAACCTGGCAACCCTTATTTTAATGGCCTCTTCAACACCCACACAAAACAAACTGTAAAAAACAGAGGTACTCATGCAGTATTCTCACCATGAGGCTAGACGCTCTCCATAGCTGTAGCCCACTCAGGTTCTGACCGTGTTTTGCAATGCTACCGGCTCACTAAAGCTCCCCCCAGCACACGGTGACTTCACCATCTTACTTTGGGACTGAACTAAGTCAAAATTATCATGCTCTGTTATCTTTCTCTTTGGTCCAACTATGAATCACCATCCCCAGCCAGTAAATCACTCTGTATGAGAACGTCTGCATCCAAAGACTCCAGTAGGGGCATAGTGAAACAACCACTGACTAACAAGCTGTTCCCAAACATGACCCACATCTAAAGCTTTCCCTACCTGCTTCAACACAAAATTCCACTCTCTAACCGATAGCAACTCACTCCACAATCCTCACTTAAAATCAGTCCAAGTGACAATATTTCTTAGCTTACTGTCAGACCAAATTCATTTACAAAAAACTGTTTAAGTCAAAGGTTACAGCATCTTACTGCATTAGCTGTTAGATTTATTTCTCAGACTGAGAACTGCTGTTATTAATGTGTTCTCTCGGATAATTATATACAATCTAGCAACACACTTCTAATGACATTTGTTTCCCTCCAGGAACACATCAATAATATTTTTCATTAAACAGGGTTTTGTTGATGTTTGATGGATGGTAGAAAGCTCTCCATTACTGTTTACATGTAAAAAAGTAGTTTGAGCACACTTCATAAATCAGATCCCATTCTCTTTGACATTTATGGTGACATCATTCTGCTTATTCTGATGGCTTATTATTATTATAATAACTGTTATTAATGTGCTTGGCATAGCCAGCAGGTGGCCTCTTCCAGTGTAGCATGAGAGTCACTAAGTATCCTTAGTGTAGGATACTAGGCTGTTTAACAAAGTGACCCGTTGCAGCTTTCGTGACACAGGGTGACATTTGTTCCGTAAGATGAGCTAATATTTATAACATTGCACCCGCACAACTAGGCATCACACATCCTATACATGACTGCAAGCACAACTCCTCCTCAGTTAGTTCAAATGCACCTATTTGGAAAGACATGATAGTCAAGTGGTGATCCTTCCTTTTCCACAGAATGGAAAAAAAGTTATATAAGTAGTTCAATAAGCTTACATTGGGCTGTGGAACAAAGCACGCTATTCTGCTGGACAGACTGCACTGAAGAGGATTCCAGCACACGCCTTGCTTGGTAACATAGATCAATCCCTCTTAACACTAGAACAGCTAGGATATCAATTTGACAGCATTTGCTGTCAGACCTGAGAGTGTAGATACAGAGTTGCCCATTTGTGTTTTTTAAATATGTGGCACCACTAGGCTCTTGATCACAACAGGAAGGGGTGCAGAGAGGGATATCTCACTACAGGCTGATGACCTGTGACACACAGGCCTCTGTGCTGAGGGTGGGTGAGAGTTTCTCTGAACTTTCTTGTGAAGTTTTGCGCTCAAGTCTTCATGGGAATGGGAATTGTCTGTCTGGTCCTGATTGCCTGTACCTGGAGAGCCTCAGCCTGTAATGATCTCAATGTTCCAGCCAGCCAATGAGACAAACAGCAGAGAAATGTGAGAGGATAGGATGGGATGTAAATGAATTTTCCCCCAGTTCTTTTGGCTCTGAGACAGGAAAATGCCCTGTGGACTGCCCTCTGTTCACTGCTACAAGGCACAAGCAGCCTTTTCCTTGGCTTAATACACCTTGGGTTTTGAAAGCAAATGAGGAGGATTTGCAGGAAGCGCTTGTAGCATGTGTGAAGCACAGTTGTGCATGTGCACAAACAAGCATGTTTACATGTGTCACAGAAAAAAATCTCATCATTTGGTGCAACAGTCCTGTGGGAAAATGCACCTGGTTATGCAGCCCAGGAGGTGTATTCCTAAAGCAGAGAGCTCAGATTTGCATTCTACCTAGAAACAATGCAGAGTAACTTGCTCCCGGGCACAACAGTATTGTTTCAGGCATGATTTGAAGCTGGAACACTCTGGTCATTTGTCCAGGGCCCTGACCACTGCCCTGCACTGCTGCCCCAGCACCGCTAATTGACACAGTGCTAATGAAATACTCCAGCAAAAAGCTTCCATGCTGCTTGAACAGTTTTGTTTTCCACACCTTTCAGTTTTGACTAATTCCCTTTTTGCCCTCATTTTGACTCTCAGTGGTGTCAGTCATGTGCTTCATCTCCTCGCGCACCCCCAGGCCCATCTGTCCCCTCACGAGGCACTTCGCTCGCCATCTAACCCCCCAACCCCCGCCCCCCCCACACACACTCAATCCTGTGCCCCCTCGCCACCCTGCCTCTTCTCACATTGACTCGTCCATCCAGCCCTCTTTAGAGGAAAATGGCATCTTATGCCCTGCATCATCTGCGGTGTTAGGGAGCTATTTGGCTGCCTCGCATAGGTGAATCACAAGGCAGAGGAGAGCAGACGCACTCCAATCCACTCAATGGTGCACTGAGAACATAGTGATCAGACTCCATTACTCCAGCAACAGCCCCGTCCTCTCTCTCTCTCTCTCTCTCTCGCTCTCGGCAGATGAGTTTTCACCATTGACGCTGGGCTTAGCCACAAGCAGCGAGCCTGTGTATGCAGGACATCCTGTCATCGTCATGTCACCTAAGCAACCATGAAAAAAAAAAAATAAAATAAAAAACCTAACTGGCCTCAATTCTCAAGAGATCAAGCTTACCAAGGGCTGGCGTATGTCATATTTCACAAAGCTCTTTCAATGGCAGTTGAAATAGTTCTTCTTACTGCAGCTCTTCAGGGAGGTTTAAATGCCTGAGGGTCAATTCCTGTTTCTCTCTGTCAGCAGCATTCAGAAGCAGGATCAGAGCTGGCCTCTGTGTGGAACCCAATGGTGCAAATGCCCCTAACAAACTGCAGTTGACTGAATTAACATTGTGTGAGTCAACCTTTTCCTGCCATGCCATACAACACAACAAAGAATTCATTCTGAAGCTAGCTGCAAATAGCCTGTATATAAAACGCGAGCAGTGTGAAAATGACCTGATTTTGGAATGTGTTAAGAGACAAGCAAACACCTGAGACTACAAATGGATTTTTGAAAATAAAAGCCTGCCTAAAGCCTCACTATTTAGACCATAGTTTATATTATTCAAAGTCATAACGAGAAGCAAATATACCAAATATAGCTTTTACTGTAGCTGTCTGTGATATGTAATACATGAATGTGTTAACATTTTTGTTAAAACCTTGTACATGGTTCATGTCCAATAAATACAATCAAATAAATAAATAATTATCTTCTCCTAGAACACAATCAATGTAATGTCAAGAACAGCCAACAATCATTCCAAAATGTCTACACCATAATCAGCCCTTCACGCAGAATAATTGTCCCTAGGACAGCAGATTTCCAGCAGGGAACCAACAGTTGTTAATTTCACAGTCATGCAAGGATGCCATGGATGTGAACAGGTTTTAGGAAATTCTGTTCACACTTAAGAATGTTTTTCTGGGGATTAGAAATCTCAAAATAAATTCCTGAGCAGGAAACCATGCATTGCCTCCTGCAGAACGCTACAATAAGCAGAATGTTGCGTCCTTTAGACAATTATGACTGTTTTAGTTCAAAGCTGTCAATGACGAATGTCTTTTTTGTAGGTGTCAACTAGCTTTTGTTACTGTACGATTTTTTATGATTTCAGAGACCCAAATGTTTCTAAAACAAAATCTTAGCTGCATCATTTAAAGATCTTATTGATAGAAATGATCCAGGTAGTGTTCAAGTAGAATACGTTGCCTGTGGTAATTGGCTGAAACCAATGGACACTGCTGTTTTAGACTTAAATTACTTCAAAGCATCGTTGTGCATACAGCTGTTGCAGACTGATTTGTAACTTTCTGCTTAATGATGCAGTGTCCTTAAAGTTACAGCAGTGTGTGTTTTTTCACTCTTTACAAGACTTGACAGACTATGAGGGTTCCTTTTATGGTCACCGTCATATTTATTTAATTTCTAAACTGCTGTTTTAAGTTGCTGCAGAATGGAGAAACACTTGTTTAGCATGGCTGCAATAGAGACCTTAGAAGGAAAAAAAGGCTGCAAAATGGTATCTATTGTGCAGTCTCAGATTCCAGTTTGCAAACACTGCCTTCATCAGTTTCTCTATAAAAAGATAAAATAGCATGACTCATTCTGACAGAAAATGCAGAGAGGTCACAGAAAGAGGGTAATTAATAGGAGTGTGGGGGTGGTCTGTGGTTCAGACAGCCCAGCTTGTGAAGGCAAAATATACCAGTAATTACAGGCATGGCAAGCTGGAAGCCAATAATTTAATATCCAGGGTCGCTTAAATTTCTGATTGTGACCCTTTCCACACATTGAGATGTGAGTCACCATTTTCAGCACTAATACACCTGCACCCTAAAATCCTTCAAAGGTGAGCCTAGAAGCAGTAGGAATATTTGATGGAACTTATCTGAGGAGGCAGTTTGGAGTGGGCAGGAGTGTGCAACAGTTTGGAGGACTCAAACAAGGGCTGTATCCCTGGTTTCTATCATGTCTTTGAATGAAAGTGTCCTCTGTACCTTTGAGAATCTTGATACTGTATGAATTCTGCAATATGCAATTGGAACAACGTGTTCACTGTAAATAACCTGAATTCACCTGGGGATGAACATGATCAAAAGGCAGATGGTCAGGCCTCCATACAGTTTTCCTAAGGGAATCGTATGGGATTAAAATGTAAATTCAAACCTACTTCATCTCAGGTTGTTTTATTCCCAGCAGGGAGACCCTTCAAGAAGGACAGACAAGTTCACACAAAGTTAGCTGTAGTGTCTGTAGTAGCAGTTATGTGTGTATAGTGTCTATAAAACTGTTATAGTTTCAACTGTACAAACATGCTCAATCCAAAGATCTACCCAAGTGCATCTAGCAGCCACGCATATCAGTGCATAAGATTTCCGAAAGGACAAAATGAAACAATATTAATATATTTTGTATAAGTTTGGCCATGGCCAAAAAATGATTTTGAAATATGTGTTTGGCTTTTTTTCTTGGCAGTCGGAGCAACAGTGACAGACAGTTGCTCTTACGGCAGACTCTGGCAAAGACCAGGCGGCAAGCAGTGCGAGGGCCAGCGTACATGTTCAATGCGCGCTCCAACAGCCTGTCTGTGACGGAGGAGCGCTTCCTGGATGCTGCCGAGTACGGCAACATCCCTGTGGTTCGCAAGATGCTGGAGGAGCTCCCCGAGCTCAATGTCAACTGCGTGGACTACATGGGCCAGAATGCACTGCAGCTGGCTGTAGCCAATGAGCACCTGGAGGTGACTGAGCTCCTGCTGAAGAAGGACAACCTGGCCCGAATTGGGGATGCCCTGCTGCTGGCCATCAGCAAAGGCTACATCCGGATCGTGGAGGCCATCCTGGGCCACCGGGCCTTCGCCGACACCAGGAGGCTGACGGCCAGCCCCAGCCAGGCAGAGATGCACGACGACTTCTTCGCGTACGACGAGGACGGTACACGGTTCTCGCACGACATCACGCCCATTATCCTGGCCTCCCATTGCCATGAGTACGAGATCGTGCACATACTACTAGGGAAGGGCGCCCGGATCGAGAGGCCGCACGACTATTTCTGCAAGTGCAATAACTGCAGCTACCACCAGAGGCATGATTCCTTTAGCCACTCGCGCTCGCGCATCAATGCTTACAAGGGGCTGGCCAGCCCAGCCTACCTCTCCCTCTCCAGCGAGGATCCTGTGCTGACGGCTCTGGAGCTCAGCAATGAGCTGGCGGTGCTTGCCAACATTGAGAAAGAATTCAAGGTAGGCATCCACCCTTAAACGATCACCAGCACTTACAATTAAGTCAGCCCTCTGAACACAGTGTTGATTAACAGAGCTGTTTTTGAAGGAAACAATGACCAGATCTTTGAGTGTATTTCATTTTGATACATGCTTTCCAGTAAATGTGGACAAAGCACTGCAATTCCTTTACTAAACTAAATGCATTTTAACTGAAGGTGTTGGACATTTTGAGCCTCACCAGATGATGACAGTGGTTTTAGAGTGGTGTTTTAAAGGCAAAGAATCTTCTTGACAGTTTCTTCTAACAGCATTATGTGTGTTTCCAAGAACAGTCATATTGTTTAAGGATAAAATCTTTTTCTGAGAAAATTATACTCCAATCCTGATTCCCCAGTCATATAGTGTCATACTGAGATAAATTTTGTTCACAAAAACAAATCAGAATGCATCCTTTTATATATTAGAAGTCTTGAGGATTGGTACAAGACAATTGAGAAACCATTTCGCTTGTCAGCGTGTGGCCATTTTGCTTGCTTCAGGATAATAGCTTGACAATCACAAATGACAGTAGTGCAGTTAAGTGACTTTCCAGAAGTTGTGCCAGAGAATTTTTTTAGAAACAGTTTGTTTAATGTCAAGCAAACTAGCAGGGGCAGTGGTACAGAGATGGCATCTCCCAGGAGACAATGGAGGACGCCAGCAGCTGTATACATAAATTGACCTTCCAGCAGCCACATTGTTGTATGGTCCAGGAACATTCTCGTACGTTTTTACTCAGCAGCTCTCACTCCCACCAGCAAGCACCTACTGCGGTACCGTCCCCTGCCCTTAACTTCATGAATAATTAATGTTTGCTGTAGGTCTAAAATAGCTGTTTATCTGGCTTTCAGGATATGCCTCTCAGCCACAATTCCCCAAAATCACAAACTCAAAGTAAATAGGTGTCGAATATATGAATTTAAAAGAGCCGGCCTCCGTGTCCAAACACATCCATTCTCCACCCTCGCATTTAACTTCACAAAATCACAGGGTCACAAAGAGCTTTTTTCACAGATTTTAAATATGAGAGGTTTTCACTGTAATCACAGCCATGTAACATACACGTATGGCTGAGTGATAGCCAAATTAAAACGTAATTCAAGCCAAGATTCAAATATTTTAAAAAAAAGAGAAACATTTTTAATGTCAATTTTGAATTTTTCATATAAAATAATAGTAGTAATATTTTTTCAATTCTATGGACCTTCATCTATATTTTATAATCTATATTGTATACACTATACACGTATAGTATACATTCTACAATTTGGAATCAGACATTTCGTAATTTGTCAGCACAAGGGCTCCCAAGTGGCCTAGTCAACTAATGTGCTTGTCAGTTAGCATCTGTCCATCCTCCAAATGCTGTGTGCCCCACTGTAATGCGCTGTGGGATGTGTGGGGTGAAAAAAGTGTGAGTGTATGGGAGGATTGCATGTGCCTTGTTTCAGTGCTCCTGTGCAAGCACAGGGGATGTGCAAATGTAAGAGCCACCTGTGTGATTGGTGATTCCAAACTGGGTGAAAAGGGGAAAAAGCCTAAAAACAATTAGTCTTTTATTATTCAGTTTTACCGATGTTAAAGGTATGTATATTTAAAACATTATATTTCAATGTATAATGGTGGCTTTAATAATGGTGCTCTAAAAGAAGGTCTCAAAACTAACAAAGTGTGAAGCAGAATGTTTTACAACAGAAGTGGTTGATTCTGAGCATTGAAATCTTTCTTTTTGTTGAGAAGAGTCAGAAGTGTAATACAGAGGCTGAAATATTCTCCTACTGTATCTGGAATGCATTGAATTTCTACATAAAGAGATGTATTCAAATGGAAGATAATATGCACAGAATAAGTTGGTGGAGGAAGGGATCACAGCAGATTTAATTTGAAGTCTTGAAATAATTACAACATCGAGAATGGAAGTCTTAATTAGATGCTATGTATATATATATATATATATATATATATATATATATACATACATACATACACACATACCAGATCCTTAGGATTCTGCTACTCTCAGTGTGTTGAGTAAGATATAAGTTATGCATGTTGGAGAGTACAGGGGAGTTCAGATGTAACACAGGCAGAGTATTGTTCAGCTAGTTTTGGAGGAGTGTGGGTGTATAATGTGAGTGCTGAGAAGTGGGTGTTGAAACCCCAGACACGTTTGTTTCAGTTATCAGCACAATATGTTTCAGACTTGGATTTACATGCTGTTCTGGTTTGAATGTGTTGCAGCGTTTCAGTGTGTGGTTTGGACACATTTCAGGTAAACACTCATAATCAATTTGTTATGTTTGTTATGCTGACTACACTTGTACTGACATGAACAAGTCCTTGTTTGCTGATATCTTGCGTGCCTTGTGTTTTCTTATTGCTCTGAGAATGGGGAGAAGGGCTTAGATGGGTTAGACTGAGTGTGTTTAAGAAAGCTGCAGCATGCCTCTGTGGGGATGGACACAGCGCATCCAAGTAAAAGCCATCACAACCAGACACAAACATCAGGGGAAAAAATTCAGCTTCAGCACAGAGTCCAGTGGAGGCAGGGCCTTTCACTCAGGATGAGTGCTGACCGAGGCTACCGGTGTCTTTGAATCCACACTCCTCTGGGAGGAAGAGTGTAGAGACAAGCTTGACCCTGTATCCCAAAACTCTTTATACTACCGTCAACAGGTTTCCAGTAGTTTTAGGTCAACATCTCAACAGCAGCTCAGTAGTTTGCCTTTAATTATGTGGAGGTGAACCTATCACCATTCCACATTGTGATGTCTTCTCTGGCCTTTTAATTGGATTTTAACTGGTCCCTGTGACTGATTTTAATTTCCCATCCCAATTCTCCTCAGAATGACTATAAGAAACTCTCTATGCAATGCAAAGACTTTGTGGTGGGACTTTTGGACTTGTGTCGGAACACGGAGGAAGTGGAGGCCATTTTGAATGGAGACGTTGACTCGAGTCAGAGCTGTGAGATGCCAGGGCGACCAAGCCTTATCCGGTTAAAACTTGCCATAAAATACGAGCTAAAAAAGGTAAGCTTGTGAGCCCATGGAAATCACGATCACTGTGATACCATTCAGTGTAACCACATTGCACTCTGCCCATACATCTAACATACACAGTTGAGTGGAGATTTTTTTTTTTAAATATCTTCTCTCTCACAGGTTTAGTACTTATTTAATGAATGAAAAGATTTGTTGTAAGAATCAGAAAAAAACATCTACTCCCTTACATTTGGCCCTCAAGTTTAAGAAAAATAAATAAATACTGTGCATGAACACAATCAACATAAACTGGTAAAGTACAAAATTCTTTAAAGTATGACTACAGAGCTGTTCAGAAATCTCAGCTGACAGACCTGAACGTTGCAGATACGTTCACACAGAGTCGTATCCCTGCAGGTGTTCTACATGGTCTTATTTTGAATGTGACCTCAAACAAAAGAACAGTAACAACAGTATTGTATTTACTGTTAGTCATGTTAGTTACTGTTAGTCGTGTGGGAGGAACACTCGATGAGGATAGCCTTAGGACTACACACTCAGTGTAAATTGGATAAACAAACAGCTGAAGTTTTGAGGCCTGCTGGCTCCTCTGGCAACCCTCTCACCCAGTGTCTTCCCAACCCTTTCCCCCTCTCACGCAGTTTGTAGCCCATCCCAACTGTCAGCAGCAGCTCCTCTCCATCTGGTATGAGAACCTGTCTGGCCTCCGGCAGCAGACCATGGCCATCAAGTTCCTGGTGGTGCTGGGCGTGGCCATCGGGCTCCCCTTCCTGGCCATGGTATACTGGATTGCACCTTGTAGCAAGGTCAGCCTCCCTGAGTGGGGTTAACATGCAGGCTTTAATATAACCTTCAACCCATCACATTCTTTTTCAATACGTGAGACCAGCCTGACCTGGTTTCACTCCATCAGCTCCTGCTAATGGCATACTCCATGCTATGCTTTTCATCAAGTGTAATAAGATGATGATGCTGATTCATTACTATTTTCTATCATCATAACTATTTACTGTTACTATTAATACTAATATGAAGTACTTGAGTTAGCTGATTCACTGAAAATTGAAATATTTACAGTACCATGGCAACAGCAAAAAACTACAATAAAAATGCTCTTAAAAAGAGCTTTAATGCAGCACAGACATAAATGAAATCAGTGCAAACAATCTTGCTTTGATCAGCTGTGTCAAAACTTGAAACCAAAGCTAGAAATTTGAATGATAATATGGCAATCAGCTCAATCTTTGCCCCTGCTTTCCAACAGGTGACACAAATATGATAGTGCTCATTTCTTAATGGCTATTCTTGAAACTTTTTTCCCCGGTGTTTTTCAGTTGGGAAAGATCATGCGTGGCCCCTTCCTGAAATTCGTGGCCCATGCGGCCTCCTTCACCATCTTCCTGGGCCTCCTTGTCATGAATGCTGCAGACCGCTTCGACGGCACGAAGCTGCTGCCTAACATGACAACCCATGACCACCCCATGCAGCTGTTCCGCATGAAGACTACCCCCTTCACCTGGATGGAGATGCTAATCATTTCCTGGGTCATAGGTCAGTTACCTGAGTGTGATCTTTATTCCACTAATCTACATTATTTTATTGGTTAAGGGGGATCATGCTCTGTCAATTGTGACTGTGCTTGCATGCTTTATCAAGTTAATGATCTGCTTTTGCATGAGATGATGTAAAACATAGCATAAATGTCTAATTAATGTTGTTGAAATGGTCCAAAGTATACCTTTGAACCACAAAATGACAGGGTATGACATCAATGTAAGACCCCAGTCCTCAAGCAAAAGCAGATCAGAGGTCTAACCAGATATTATTTATACATAATACAGTGGCTTGCCTCTGGCATGCATCTGCGTTCAGCTTTGAGTAGGTCATGAAATAGAACTAAATGAAACAGAAAGCTACCTGTGGCATGAGGATTGCACAGAGCTTCAGCAGACTTACAACACTGAAAAAGACCTGAAAAGTTGTGAAAGTTGAAAAGTTGTGGTCATGTCTACATAAGAACACACCATTTTGCTTTTAAAAAGGGATGTATTCAAACTCAGTTCAAGTTCACTTTGGCTCTTAGTGCTTAATTATCTATTGAAATCATGATTTTTTTAAAAGTGACATGCGCATACAAATATGCCAGTTGACTTTGTACTGTCCCCAATTATGCTTTATTGATGTAAATTTCAGAGGAAAAGGGCACTATGAACTAATCAAATTGCATCTCATTTATTCAGTACCAAAGGGGAACATTCAGCTGAAGTGCTGTAACACTGTCCTTGTGTTACAGTTCTTCATTCCTGCACAATATTTGTTGTTAATATTGTAAATATTGAAATAAAGCTTGCTATTTTTAATTTAAGGACAGACACCATAGTGATTACATTGCAAATCTTCCCCACTGGCCTCATAAGGAATTTGATACATTGACTTGAGTTATGGCCTATGGCATGAATTATCTTCTAAGGAGAATCAGCAGACAACTTACAGGCTGGGAGGAGATTTTTATGTGGAGTGGAAGCAGATGCCGTTGTGTCTTCATTATACTTCTAAAACACTCCCCTGCAGCAATAAACTTGACATTGACATTGACATTCAAAACATGACTGCATCACAATTTACACCCACACATTAAATCTCTGAAAACACAAAACACTAATTAAAGCAGATGATTATTTACAGAAATTCAATGTCATAATCCATAATCAGCACAAGTAGCCACATTTGCAGATTACATCCAGACATTTTGTCTGCTCAGATTCATGATTGAGTCACAATAGACAGCACACAATAATTTTCAGACCCTTCAAAATGCACAGTCAGTGATTTTGCTATGTGCAATCTTAAGGACAGTGCAAAAGGTTGCATGGTTTATCCACTCACACTTGGTCAACCCCTTTCATTCATTTGAAACATCTGGTCAATTTGCGTCACAGACTGTGGCTGTGAGGTCCATCTAAATAATCCCCAATGTTTTCCTCTTAGTCGTCCCATATTCTAACATCTAATCTAACATCAATGAATCAAGCAGTTGTTTCATCATTGTTAGTTTGACAACCACAAAAAATCAATAGAAAAGAAAAACAAAGAGCGCAAAGGGTTAAGGGCATAGCTGACAGACGGAATCTGGCCCTCAAAACCAGTTACATTAAAATTATGTTGTTAATTAAAGTGGTATAACACACTAGAGTGAGTCATCTTAGTGATGGAAATAGTTACAAAACGTGGCCTGTAAAGCCTGTAAACTGTCTGGCTTGACTGTGTTCTGAGAAAACACTTTGATAGTATGATCATTAGTCATGTACAGAATGATTTGCATGTATATTTGTGATCTACACAGCAGACATATGCATAATGTTATGATAAGACATAAAAACAGAACCCAACTTGATATCTCCATATGTTGGGAATAGGTAAGGCATGTATTTAAGTAATGGGGACATAATTTAAGTAAGTCTGAGGCCATCACATGACATAAAAAGCTTTGATGATGGAAATGTAGTAAGACAAAGGGGCTGTCGAACTATAGGGATATACATTTATGAGGATACATGTTTAATTTTGCTTTGTATAGAGTCCAATTTCGATTTGATTAAACACTTGGCTAAGGAGTCATTTGGATATACAAGTGCATGATGCTCCCAGTTGAAGTATTTCACACAGAAACATACAGAAACATACGCAGAAATCAACAGCAATCTCCAAGTCTCTGCAAAGCTCTTATGAATGATAATAATAAACTTTTGTTTCAAATAGAGAAATTTGGAATGGCTCCATGGCAACATATGCAAATATACATATACACATATACAAAAATTTAATACCCATGATATATTTCAGCTAAACTTGTATGATGGTGAGTATGATTTATTGAGTAGTTCATGGGTTGGGTGGCCTTGTGAAAACCTGTGTGCCTATGCTTGGGTTATCAAAGCCCAAGGCAGGGCCCACTGTGTTAGAATCAGTCTATATTCACACACACACACACACACACACACACACACACACACACACACACACACACACACACACACAGAGTAGAAGAGTAACATGCTTTTTCTTTCTAAATTTTAGAGCTTACATTCAAAAACATTACTTCCTGTCTTTTTGAGAATGATGTCCTTTTGCTTTGAAATGTAATTATGAGATGTTCCTTATGATAGAAGCTGCTGTAAGTCTGGGAAATCAGCTGTTTGTCCTTGCAAAATATGGACAGGCCCCCCACATGTTGTTATGGAAGGTTCTCTTCACCATGCATTTTTGGGAGGATTTTGGAGCAGCATTCCACCCTGGAGAGATGTGCATCATTTGCATAAACAAATCTAGCTGTCTAAGTACCTCTGTGAAGCAAGTGTCCAAAACAACGCATTAATGGGCTGCCTGACCTGTCTGCACTTCCATTTAGGGCTACATATCAAACGGGCCAATTTTATGCAAATTGAACATAAATATCTCCAAACTAGGAAGTCTGTGTCCATATCTTTTTTCCCCTCGCCATGTTAGCTTGCTTCTCTCTGATAACATGTCGTTCCCACACTGCTGTGCTTAAATTAACTCTGCATCTTTGTCAGAATATAACCCCATCCTTCCCCCCAACATCTGTCACAACAGACAAACGGTAATGCTGTGGTATACATGTGCCTGGAGGTATGAGTTTTTTCTTTTGCTATCTGCTATTCCATTCCACATATGGAAATTGTGATGAAAATAAATGGGATTTTAGAATGTAGCCGTTCCCCCAATGACTGGGAAAATGTTCATAGGAAGCATGGACCCATGAAAAAAAACCTAATATATTATAAAATTGGGCAGAAGGACAATATCCATGTCAGACTGTAATTTTCCTATGCAAAAACAGATGTGAACAGTTGGAGTCTATAGTATGCACTTCAGTGTCACAGATAATTTCACGCAACAGCTCAAACTGCATCAGAGGAAGAATATTCAATTTCTAGCTTTATAATGTTACAGTCAGAGACAGACAGCATTATTAAAAGACTCAGCCAAACATCTGAATCACAATACATTTGTCTGCGGTGATGTCTTCCTGACAGTGATGAAGAAGCTCAGGTGGGAGTGAAATCCATCCCTGTCGCACAGATGCAGGTTTAACCTGTCTGCGTAAAATGAGAGCTCTCTCTCGCAACAGTGTACACTGCTTGGGCCAGTCATCTAGTGTCACTGTGCGAGCAAAAATTCCACCCGGACGTGAGCATGGCTTCATAGTAGACCTTAACATCTCATTGTAAGTGCCTCAGACCAGTGGTCATCAGTGTGCTCGCACCAGATAGAAAACATGTGACAGTGACAAAATGTCAAACCATTTGTGTTCCCTGCTGAGTTGGTAAAGCAAGTAAGTAAACTGTATATCATCAAATTGAGCACAAGCAAAGAAAACAACAAAACGAAGCCAGAACTTGAAGGGTTAGCATGGCATTAAGTGAGCTGCACAATGGCTGCTCTCAGAGCACCACCCAGAAATGTCCCAGAAATGTGACTTTTTACAGCCCACATGTGAGGCAACAAACAATAACTTCCATGATTAGTAATGAGCTGCAGCTTCTGCCATGCCTGTGAGCAGGGCCTGTGCTGTCTGAGGTCCTTCGGTGCTGCTGTGAGTACATTCACTGCTGTCCGAGATCCTTCGGTGCTGCTGTGAGTACATTCACTGCTGTCTGAGGCCCTGCATCCCTCCTGTGAACAGGACTGGCACTGTCTGAAGTCTTGGAGTGCTGAACGGACAACAGTTGGTGTGTCCCAAACACAGCACCTGTCCCCTCTGTGTCACCCCTTCTGGTGCCATGGCAAGACCTTTCCTCATTGACATTCTGCAACCAGACCGTTCTTATGAGGGAATACCTCTAACTTCCCCATTAACAAAAACATGCAATTCAGTAATCCAGCATCATTCAATAGACAGAAATTAAATTCATGGTGGGCAATTTCATACAAGAGGGCATGAAAATAAATCTTTCAGTGGCATAATAAAATCTTTCAGTTTTTAGCATTTTGAAAAAATGATTTGTAAATAGGCAATTCTAATGTTGACTTGGATTGTACTCATAAATCTCATTCTTTTTTAGGGATGATCTGGGCAGAATGCAAGGAGATCTGGTCCCAGGGGCCTCGGGAATATCTGCTGGAACCTTGGAACTTGCTGGACTTTGGAATGCTGGCTATTTTTGTGGCATCATTCATTGCAAGGTTCATGGCCTTTTGGCATGCGCACTTAGCACAGAGCTATGTGGACAAGCACTATACAGACCTGTCGAACATAACCTTGCCCCTCGAGATAGAGTACTACAGGCTGGGTGAGTGCAACGGTAAAAGATATTTTATAATTAGTTAAGGATGTGGTGAAAGAGAGACACTATTGATAATACCTACGGATCTCTGTAACAATTTACAATGCTTTTGAATAAGTTATTTTGTATGAATCAAGTGTATTTGAAATGCTGAGATACTCCCACGTATTGCAGTGCCTGAAGATGCTCCTACTGTAAACTAGGAGATTTATTACCTGTAAGAAGACTGCAGATTTTTTAAAATCTTTGCACATTCCAAGTTTAAGTCTTCTCACTTGCCACTTTGATTCTGCCAAAACATAATAAAGCTTGTCATGTCCCATCTGACTGTCAGCAAGCTTCCAGCGATATGCTTAAATGGATAGAAATTCAAATTCCACACAGTAAGGCACAAACCATCTTACCATACAAAAATTGGAATAAATCTAAAGCTTAGCTGAGCATTTAGAGTCTGTACTTATGCATCTGAGTGATAACGGAGGACCTTTAGAGAGTGAGGGACAATAAAACTGTGGAAGTATAAGATGGAACAATGAATTTTTGACTTTGTATGAGAGTTGCAGTGGACACAATGAAGAAACCATGAACACATACCAGATTATCTTATGTTATTATAATATAATTATTTCCAAGATTCGGCTCAAATTGTTTTCCACCCCATCCAATTACAGCATTAGGATGCTGGAAAAACATTAATCAGCAGGGAGATAAATGAAAGCTATTTAGATAAACTATAATTCCCTTGTGTACTAGTGAGCGCGGGCTGTAGGATATTAAAAGCCAGAGGAATGTGCTTTAACACTGGAATTTGGGCTTTTCTGGGTTTTCACCATGATGGAAATGACAGCATCTCTTTTTTCTGTCACAGCACGCATCAAATGGCTTCCGTCGGACCCACAGCTCATTTCAGAGGGCCTGTACGCCATTGCTGTGGTCCTAAGCTTCTCCCGGATCGCGTACATCCTGCCCGCCAATGAGAGTTTCGGACCCCTGCAGATCTCGCTGGGGAGGACAGTGAAAGACATCTTCAAGTTCATGGTGATTTTTATCATGGTCTTCGTGGCCTTCATGATCGGAATGTTCAACCTCTACTCGTACTACCTGGGAGCCAAGCAGAACGACGCCTTTACAACGTGAGTGTGTGATGGCAGGTGCACCAATGGTGAGGTGGTGTAGCCTAAACATGTGCCTTTGGTGACAGTGTGTAGCAGTTAAAAATGTCACAACAGATTTTAGGAATATATGAAATATGCTGGTGGTCCTTATTCATTGCTGAGAACAATGGGGAACTTAAACAGTGGTGCTGTACAGCATGAAAAAGTGCAAATGGTGAAAATACACTTGGCCACTGGAAATCCCTTTGGTTACCATGGTCACCATGGTAAATGTCCCTTTATTGTATACAATAAGGACATGTCTGCACATTATGAATGTTAGACCATGATGAACCGTGATTCATGACCCGCCCCTCCCCCCACCTCCTCCAAACACACACACACACATTCCACCCCCACCCTGTGTGTGTATGAAATGACGCCTTTAGATCCTGGGGGTTATTGCTGAACCAGAAAATGAATGTGAATCCTGCTGCACAAAGTGAAATAAATCAGCTGGTTGGGTCAGAAGCGGGGGATGTTGTGGATAATCGATGGCATTGCCGTCGAGCTGATTCATGGAGGTTTGTCTTTGGGAAGGCCAATCGGGCAAACCTTGTGTGTGAAGGCAGCGTTTTTTTTTTCATGTTGTGAGAATTCATCTGCACTGTGGTGGAAAAACACTCTTACTCATCTCCTCTGTAAGGTCTGTTCTATAATGATGTACACCATTTAATCACCTGGGGAGATCAATAGCAGGAAGGGTTAACTCATTGTTGCCCAAATTAAAGGAGAAAATCTTAATTGCAAAATGGGGTTAAATTTTGTTAGCAGTTTACAAAAAACCTGTCAAAGGAAACCAGACTTGGGGGTCAATATCACAAATTCCATGTCAGTGAATTGTCTACAGCTATATCCATTCAGTTAAAGTGCCCTTACTTGAATCAATTGAATAATTTATTTGGTGAAAGAACCACAGAAAATGACAGTTTAAAAAATACTGTTTTGTTTTCAGAGGTCTTTGAGATTTTTTTTAGCGTAGTCTACAACATATTAATAGCTTGAACTATTTTTGGAGCAATGAGGTAATATTACACGTTATCGTGAACAGTTGCTTTGGTCAGTAAAGCAAATGAGCTTGGACATGTTGACAGCACAGTATGTAGGAATGGAGAAATTGCGGTTTCAGAGGAAATCCAGTGCAGCTGAAGAAACTGTAATGGGTGGCATTAGAGCTGAAATAAACTGAACTGAAAGTGTAGGATATTGTCTTCTCCCTGATTTCAAAAGCATAGTCTGCTCAGAGCCTGTAGTCCTGGTTAAGTCTCTGATTCCTGATTTGAACAGGAAAGACCTCATGTACTTTTTTGATCCAGATTTTACTCCCACACAGATGGTAATCCGGCTATAGAAGTCAATACTGAGTGTAACCTTTTGGATTTTAATGTTCATGTTGACAGTCGTGTCAAAAATGAGCTTGACTGGCCGACCTCCTGAAACTCAGATGAAAGAGAAAGTACAGAGTGTGCACTATGTTCTGTGGTTGCTGGTATCACTCCAGTGCCTTTGCAAGGTCGAAACAGGAATACATTTGCAGCGCATATTCCTCAGGGAGTAACAAATCAATAAGTGAGTCCATAGATGATTTGGTGGGTCTGAGTCTGAAGACCCATTTTCTTCCAAGGTCTAAAGGTACATCTCCTAGTGTGTCCAAGGTCAAATCAGTGAATGGATGTCACTACTCTCAAGAGAAAGTATGCTAATATATGATAATCCCAGCTACCCAAAATGGAAATACACGTAAAGGATGTTTTCATAAATGTCAAAACGTATGGCATATACATAATACAAAATACATAAACGATTGTCACACACAATTTTGTCATATTATCCATGTAAGTCAAAATAAATTAAAATATATAATGAAGGGAATTTATTAATAAATCTCACTATAGATGCATGAGATTACATTATCTGTAATACTTTGTTTATTTTTTTGACAAAGGCTTTTCTCCAGGGTGACTGACACAGCTTACATGTTGTATGTTAGCCATTTATTATGCATTTATATTTACTGAATGTGGTAAATGCACCTGGGAAATGCACCTCTCTCCAGGCTGCAGTCACATATTAAACGTATGAGAACAGCAAAAAGGATCTCATTGTGAAACGATCGCCATTTGTATTCACGACAAAATAATATTCCAATGTGGTACATATGGAGGAGAGTTCCTCTCCAGCAACAGTCTGAAGCTGTTCCCTTAGTCTGCTTCTGTTTACTGGCTGGCCACGCACCAGTGAGTTGCATAAAGAAAATATTCACAAACCACGCCAGGGACTTTGAAAAGTGCACATATATTGCAGCAATCCAGTATGTGCAACAAGCAAATCAGTTAGAATTTTTTTTTTAGTTCAAACGTTTTTCTTTTGAAATTTCTTGTATTTAAAATACAGTGATGTATACTCATGAGACCACATTTTCCGGGATGTCTTTTAGGTAAAAATAGACTCAATAGTTGTTAATGCTTTAGAGTGTTGTATTTTTCACATTCCTCATTATTATTCACCATTCTGATAACAGCACAAATGTGTGAACCATTTCTCTTTTCAGAGGGTGCGATTAAACACTCTCCCCTTTTCTTTCCCCTTTCTTTCATGTGCAGTGTTGAAGAAAGCTTCAAGACATTATTTTGGGCCATATTTGGACTCTCTGAAGTGAAGTCTGTTGTCATTAACAATGGGCACAAGTTCATTGAAAACATCGGCTACGTCCTGTATGGAGTTTACAACGTCACGATGGTGATCGTCCTGCTTAACATGCTAATCGCCATGATAAACAGCTCTTTCCAGGAAATCGAGGTAATGCCCTCAGTGCCTGCACTCCTCTGTGTCAGCCATGGTCTGAGGCTTAGATTCTGTCCTTGGGCGCCACATCCAATGCAATTAATTGAATGTAATTCTACGTATTGAGAGCCATTTTAATCAAACCTGCATATGGAGACAGGAAATTGATTTGCGCTGTGAGATAATCTAAGATATTTTTGGTTCTTACCTGTTGCCCGTAAAACTTACAGACGGGGCAAAGAGCTTTTGATGTCGTTTTTGTAGCGCTCAGCAGAACTTTTATTCTGTGTTGCTGACAGGCATTTTTGTAGAGGCCTGTTATTGGTTGGCATGGCAGGAGCTACACTAGGAAGCTTTGCGATTGCAGTTTTGTAATCTGATGGCCACTGCTTGACTCTAGTGTAGAAAGTGGTGCATTGTTTTGCAGTCTTTTGCTGAATGTGCAAGGTGGCACTTGTAGGAATGCTGGTCTACTGGTACTGGTATTTTGTGTGAGATGCAGCTACTTCGTTTCTGCATCTTGCTAATTCGGAAAACAGGCAGCCCTCCCCCTGAACTTTAGCCATCGGGTTCAGTCTGTGCTCAGAACGAGTGTGTCAGCACCTCCGCCTGAGGTCCTCCTGTTCTGTGTGTTTTCCCCTGTCTGTCTTCGTGGGTGTGTCTTTATTTTTGTGTTTGTTGTTGTCTTGCATGTGCTTTTGTTTACTGACGCCGTGTGCTCCATCATCCCGCCTCCTGTCCTGCCGGTCCGCCCTCCTGCCACACCCACCACCTGAGTCTCATTCTACTCACCCGCTTCCTGTTTTGTCATCAGTAGTCTGTGTATTTAAACCTCCCTGTTTTCCCACTTCTTTGTCATATTGTTTTGTTCAAGCCTTTGTTCCTGTTTGCCTATCTGATCCCCTGTTGATGAACTCTGCCTGTACCAGGATTCTGATTTTGCCTCACGATTTTTGGATTGATTGTGTGTGTTCCGACCCTCTTGACTTTATACCTTGGACTGTTTTATGACCTCAATTTTTGGCTCTGACCTGTCATTAAACACAGACTTTTCCCTGGTCTGATCTGCATCTGGATCCTTGTCTCAGATCCCTGTCAGAGTACTCTGGCTGACTGAATCATTTGGACATGGAGGATGAAAGCTGACTAATTAAAAAAATAATGAATGGATAAATGAATGAATGCATTAATCCAGACATAATTCAATGCATAAATAAAATTCTTTTATTTTCATTTCTGCATTTCTACATTCATTTATTCCTGTGTTTCTTGGTCCAATATGTTGAAAACATGGGCCATCCTAAACTGTTTTTTACTCACTGTTGATCGATTGCATACGGCTAGGTGTACCAGGCATAAGCAACCAACATGTTGATTGACTTTATTTGCTGTACTGCCATGAATGTTCCAAACCTGCTCTCTAAAATGCTACAGAATGTGGGGGACCAACCCGATAACTGTAACTCCAGGGCTGTTAGTTTGATAGTACTACTAACATCATGTACCAGCTCTTTATCTAACTAAATACTGTAGGTGTTCGATGGTAGGTGCTAGTGCATAGCTAGTCAGCTAGTTTGCCAGCATGTGTTGACTTTGCCTATTCATTTTCTCTGCAGTAGCAAGTCCACCAGAACCATCAGCTAGGATCGTGTCACCCAGAAACACAGTGGGTGGTAGATCCTTAAGAAGCAGGAGACAGTTTGTGATGCAAAAACAAAGGCTTTGGAATAGTTTATTTTGGCCCGATAAAAATCTCAGATTGTCTTTACTACTTGTGAAGCTTGGGTTTTTGCAATCTCTATGGTTAATGCATCCTACCCCACCCAATAAATAAATAAATAGATAATAAATAAATATGGATCATATATATATTTCCTCATCTTATTTATTTATTTAAGGTCTATATTCTTATTTATTTACTTATTATACACATTTAATTATTTATTGATGCATATACTCTCAGCATTTATTTATGTATTTATTTAAACATGTATTTCATCATCATCGTCAAAGCTTTATTAAGGACACATACACGGTCCATAGCACAAAAAAACAAACAATGAAACAAACAAAAACAAACAAATACAAAGAAGAAAAGAAAAGAAAAAAAATATTTATTCATTTTTAAATAAGCCAGCTTTCATCCTCCATACTCAGGGGCCACACAATGCCGTAGGAAAATTGTCTGTCTTTGCTGGACTCTCTGAATTCTCCAGTGAGAGTCAACACTGAGGAAAGAATGAAAAAGTACCAATTGAAAAATATCTCCTGGTCTCCCCTCCTTTGTCCTCAACATTCCACTTTACGATCCCAGCTGCACACTGTCTGGGTAAACCGGATAGTCCATTCTATTACCCAGTATCTTTTCTATGGATGTCTTAATTGGATTTAGATTATGTATCTGCTCCAAATGTCTTTCCCCCTGCTTCCTCTGAATTCCAAATGAACTGAAGATAGTGTATGTGAAAAATGAGAAAATACTTTTCCAGTTGATGCACAAAATTATATGCGTTTTATCATGTTCCATACTTTGTGATCACGCATAACTAAGCAATAACTTGCGCTTATACATATTCACAAATACATTTCACAGATGACAGGTCTGCTGTTGTTCCAATGCAAACAAGTGCACCATACTCAAGACAGCAGTATCTGTCTGTTTTTCTGTCTCTCTCTCTCTCTCTCTCTCTCTCTCTCCCTCACTGTGGCCAAGTGCAGGATGATGCTGATGTGGAGTGGAAGTTCGCCAGGTCTAAGCTCTGGTTCTCCTACTTTGAGGAGGGGAGGACACTTCCTGTCCCCTTCAATTTGGTCCCAAGCCCCAAGTCCATCGTCTGCCTGGTTCTGCGCATCAGGGACATCCTGCTGCTTCTGCTGCACAGACAGGAACAGGGCGGGAAGGGCGACGCCGAGCTGAACGAGGTGAGCTGCGCCCGCTCCCCACCTGAGCGCTGTGCCTCAGCTCCTCCACCCCGCCGCTGACTGTATATGTCTTTGATCCCTGTTTGTGTGCCTTCACCTTCACATTATTGTCATTTAGCAGATGCTCTTATCCAGTGTGACTTACATAGGTTACAGTCTTTTTACACATTATCCATTTATACAGCTGGATAGTTACTGTTGGTTAAGTACCTTCCCAAGGGCACAGCAGCAGTCCTCTAGCAGGGAACTGAACCAGCAACCTTTCAGTTTTGAGCCCCGCCTCTTACCACAATGCTACACTGTCGCCCCTTTTCACCAAAGGGCACCCTGCAAGGGGGTGAAAGTGTGTCCCAGTGTTTAAGCACAGGGCTCGCAACTCAGAGGCTAATATTAAAATTCATAGTCTCCAGCCACTGTACCCACAAGTATGTTAGGTAAACTTTGCTGCTTTGGTACATGTCCAGGTGTATGAGAGTCTCCCTGGGAAGGATGTGGACTAAGCAGACAAATAATGAACATATAGTAGTATATGGGGGCATATATGGTGGGCTTGAACGTTGATGGTTGCAGGTAGGGAACTATGGTTGTAGCACAGCGCTTAACCCACACTCATCTGTGTGGTGTACTCAAACTATAAAAAGAGAGTGCATGTAATGAGAGCTATTCAGGTCACCAATGTAAAAAATAACAGTAACACACCAATCCAATGTGCTTTCTATGATAAAAATAGCTTGCATGATAAAGGAACACTGAAACAATAAGTCAGGGGCCTGGTAAGAATTTATATTTCTAGTATATGCCATATTACATGCATGCATTAATCCGTGCTTTGAGTTAGTCATTAAGAACACCTGTCTGTGGCTCCAAACAGCAATATGACAAGTATTATGGTTAAAGGCTCCCCCTTCTGGTCAGATGAGTCAATACAAACAGTAACTAGGGGGAAAAAACTTATGGGATGAGGTGCTTGAGGTCTGTTTAGATCTGATGGGTTAGGAATGTTTAGAAATGTTTACTCCAGCAAAGGTGATTGCTAATGGCTGGTTTAGACAGTGTGCTTTGATAGCTGACCCAAGCATGCTGTTGACATCTGGGAAATGTCCTTAAGCACTCATGTTGTCAGTACAGTTTTAATATTAGACTCGTTTTCATTTTCTTTCTCTTCCTTTTCCTTTCTGTTTTCCTTTTTCTTTTTCGTACATGAAATAAATTACACAAAAGTTTATTTAAATATTTACAATAATTACTATATTTTAACAGCCTTTTTTTCGCAGATGGCCATATTTTTCCTGCATTGATTGAGATGGAGCTGAAATAATTTGGAAGAAGTTGGTTTCAATTAGAGTTGCATGTTTGGTTGCTGCTTCAAATTAGCCATGTGGGTGGCTGATTAAGAGAGAGTTTCATTATTTTCATTACTTGATTTAGTTCTGAAGTGAAGGTATTTATCCCAGATCAATGTCTAATTCAATTATATTTATACCCCAAACTTTAATGTCTCTTCTGAGAATTGGAGTCATCCTATGCACTTTGGAAACCATTGACCCTGTGGATCTTTCATCATTTCAGCTAGGTGAAAACAAGGATACAGCTGACAGAAGCTCACCTTGTCCAAGCCGGTACCAGGTAGGTGATGTATTCCTCCTGTTTTTCATTACATACACAGCATTGCTGTTAGCTGAACTTCACAATAAACATTGTTGCAAATATCATATTGTTATCTGATGTTGTCTGACAATGCTGTGTTCCACAGAAGATAATGAAGCGCCTCATCAAACGCTACATTCTCAAGGCCCAGATTGATAAGGAGAGCGATGAAGTGAACGAAGGTACATTTGTGTTAGCTTTTAACTGCTTTCCTCCATGAGCCGCACTCTACAGCGAATGTACCTGAAAAGTGATGTCATTTCCTCTGTATCACTGCCTTGGCTTCCGTTCAGGCTAGCTGCAAAGCTCTTTGTCCTTAATTTTCCATAACACACTAGTCAATGTTTCATTGTAAAGGTTAAGTACAAAAGAGGGTAAGGCGTTGGGCTTGTAACCCAAAGGTTTCACCCCTGTTGCTGTTGCTGTTACTTAACATAAGCTGCTTCAGGAAATTTTCCAGCTTGTATTACTGGTTAAAATGGGAACTATGCCATTCGCAGTGGATAATGACATCTACTAAGCAAATAAATAATAAACTGCTGCTGAAGCTACTAATAATATTAGCATTAATAAAGAATACATAATTTTTGATTTGACATTACTTTGACGTTACTTTCATTGACCGCTGAATGATTATGTGTTTGAAAAAGGGAGCCTTACTTTAATCCATTAGTTAGGCTGGAGTGGAGCTGGGCCACTGCGCCTGTGCTCACTGTGTGAGCGGAGGCCAGAGGGTTCGAAGCAGTGCTGCATCATGGGTAATGCCGATGTCTCCTTGTGCTGCTCCATCCCCGTCTCTGTGTCACAGGTGAGCTGAAGGAAATCAAGCAGGACATCTCCAGCTTGCGCTACGAGCTCCTGGAGGAGAAGTCCCACAGCATGGAGGACCTGGCCGAACTTGTGAGGAGGCTAGGAGAGAAGCTGGCCACTGAACCCAAACACCAGTAACACCCCCCCCCCTCCTCCCCTCACAGGGGGAAGCTCATCCCCACTGACCTGCAGAAACTGTCAGGCATGGGAATGTGCAACAATGACTCCACGGTGAAGCACACTGCTGAAATGCCTGGGGGAGGCAATCCCAGTGTATCACATAGAATCAGAAAGAATTAACATGCAGCAGGTTTGCTTGTGCCCTGTGCCCAATACTGTACATTGTAAAGTAACCCACTGCCTACATTTGCTTTTACATTGGTCATTTCTCAGTGCCAATCCTCTAACTGTGTTTTTTGCTACATTTTAGTAGTCCAAGACAGAACTATTATCATTTCCATAAAAAATGGAATAATCAATGTCATTAAAGCTGCCTACACAAAACTCACCATCAGGTGTTAAGACATGCTGTGAAGCCAGGAGACAACAGGTCAAACGTTGTCAGTGAGATTATTTCAATCCATAAAAGGCAACTCAAGCCATATTCTCTTATTGCAGTTGCATTAAAGTGCTCGGCCAGGTTTCTGCACATTAGTGCCCAGTCTCTTTGCATTCCTAAAGGGAGTTGTTTGAAGAACCAAATATTTTATACTTATATGTTACTCTCGGGGAATAAACTACATTTCATCAAAGACCATTTCTTGTTTGATGTAGTTCCTCATTGCATACTGCTTTCACCAATTTTGCTTTTTTTTTTTCATCCAACAGCTAGAACCTTTGAGATGTATTGCATATTTATGCACATAATCTATAACTCTTTAAAGTTCAATATTAAACAGTGGACAAAAGGTTTAACCCTTCTAGCATAAAGATAAATAATAACACATAAAATACATAAAACATGGGCATCTTTTTAGTCTTTCATAACACACTAATTCTTTAACTTTCAATAAAAACTGTTGTGCTTTTTCCATTGCCTACACAATGTGAGAAGGCTGGGTAGTGTAGAAATCCACAGCAAAAAGAAATTATAATGAAACAATGTTACACTAAACTTTGACGGTAGTAGGAAATATAATAAAACAGGCAATAAATATGCAGGGACTCCTTTTTAATGACTTGAAAACACTAGAAGTACTTAAAAAGTGATGTCACAAATCCACAGTGTTCCGGCTCCCACTCACACATTACACTGACCTCTAAACTACTTCGATCTGTAGAGTGGGACCATTTACAATTGGCCAATCAGAAATGCAGCTTGCCAACCACACCGGTATACTGTACACAAACAACAGTGTACAGTAAACTTATACAATTTATGGATGACATCTTAATTTCCTTAATCCACACATTAGAACACTGATGGGTTGTCTGGTTGCAGCCAGCCATGAGCCTATAGACCGCATATTTTTTATTTTATGAATAACAACACATTTGCACACATAAATTTTACATACTACACATCAATTATATTCTTGCTCTGGTGTTAGAGCATTGTTCTAGGAAATACCATTTTAGAAAGTGGCTAAAATGTTTCATAGATTAGTCGACATTAAGTTGACATTATTTGTCAATATCTATGACCATCAAGATCACAATGGCATGTGTAAGGCTACCAGAAATGAACCTGTAGGACAATTTCAGCATTTGGGATTGACTGGGATTGACTATAACAAACTAGTCATAGGAAATCTAGTGTGAGGATGTGTAACTTCCTAAAGTTTGACTGCATTGAAGATTACCAGTGATTTTTCTTTACAGATGTCAGTTATACATGCATAATAAAATGATAAAAGGATGAAACAATTCTCTGTGACAAGAGTAGAATGTGACATATGCTACATATTTATTGATGCTGAAATATGTGTCATGTTTTTAGGTACAATATTTCTGAATTTGTACTCAAAATCTATATGGTGTACTATGATAAAAAGCATACCTAGCGTACTTAGCACAATTACTTTTCATTTTACCCTGTCTAGTGTGAAATACACCATTGTTGTGCAGTTTAAAGACATTACTTGTGTCCTACAATTTATTACCAACAGCAGTGTACAATCCTGTTCTGTATTCTGCACCTGTAACACCAATGTATTCTCCAGTAAATTAAGATCTGTTGCAAAGTGTTGTGACGTGTACACTGTACACTGTACATACACTCACTAGCACTGAAGATGTTCAACATCAGTACGGGCTACATAGCTTTGTATGATTGTGCTTATGCAATAATTTGCCTCGCTTACATTACAGTTGGCAGTATGTACAGTATTGTTATATCTGTTGTGTATCCTCCCCTGGTGAGCAAATGTTATGACTTGAGGAGATTATAGAATGGATGTAAAGGCAAGTTGACATTTCTTTTTTCTATCATTAAAACAATTATTTTGGAGAAGATGTTATCCATGGGTGTGGATTATTACCTTGCATCATGGACTGGGCCTGATACAGTTGGATTGGCTAAACATTCCTATTTCCCTCAGTACATTTCCTTCTTATGTTCTTATGACACTGAAACAAGGAATTATTCTCTTTCTAATGCTACAAGTGGATTGCTTTTAACACTTGACTTGGCTTAATATATGTAAGGCAGAATAGAACTGCAACAAAATGTATAATAATTTCTGAGGATATTTTCGTAATTAAGGTCAAGAAGCAGTCAAACCATGCCACCACCATCCACACGGAGGTGCTGTTGACACTTCACAAATAAACAGGTAACTTTAAGATGTAACATAACCCAATTTAAAAGGTGAATGGGATGGTGTTTTTGTTAAATATCTAAAAGAATACATAACCCAATGTATTATAATGGGTATTGCATGTAAATTTCATAACAGAATATAAAAGTTTAAAAAAATCCATTCTTTGCTAAAACCTTGAATGGATGTGTTTCACTGTAGACTCAATGTCCATGACAACAAAAGCAACAACAGTTAGATTTAGAAGATTGGGAAATTATAGCCACTTACAGTCATTAAAGGGTCTTGTTTCACACAAAAGGATTTATAGAAATTAAATACATCACTGTGATCTTTATTTAGCAAAAATGTGTGGCCATCTGGGAAAACCCTTCATATGGTGATAATTTGACTTAACTGTTTGTAGTTCTGAAAACTATGTAATTTGCCCTAAAGTATGATCTCTTTGAATTATGAAGGTGTCTCAATCAGAACTAAAGGTATGTCATTTTCCTTATTGTTACCATAAATCACAGTGCTTGGAACCAGACATCAGATTTACAATACTCACAGTGATTAACAATGAACTGAAGAAGCGCTATATTAGAACTGGCATAAGGACTGGTGCCGCACATAGGAAGGGTAAAATTTCCGGGAACCAAGTTGAAACCAGGACAAGTCCACTATTTGTTAGTGAGCGATTGTACACTTTTGACAGGAACAGGTAAGGGGAGGCAGTGAGGACAAGAGGAGGATTTGTGACATCTGGCCATGGATTAGATTGGGTTAGATTGCCAGGTGGCCAGAAGCTCAGTCTTCATGCAAGGCTGTAGGTGCTGATAATGGGCTTGACTGTCCCGAAAGCATTAGCCAATGATAGAGTGTGCTTTGAAAGCAGATCATGGCCTTCACAACAAGGCAGGGAATTCAGAGAGCAATGGGACACCAAACCTTTTAAAACACTTCAGTGTCCCCTCTGCTGCTGTTCCACAGTAATCACCACAGAGATGTTTCATGGGCATCTCACATGCACACACACACACACACACACACACACACTCTAACACACAAAAAAAATCATCTGAGCAGAAGAAAGTGCAGGTTTCACCCAGCCCATATTGTAATCAGTGACACCACCAGCCAAGGCTCACAAGCTCAGGCAGACAGACATGGAAGATAAAGACAGTAGTGCTTACATCATGAATGACACAAGTATACACCATCTGATTAGGGCACTGTCCTTCATGACGCAACTCACTCATGGACTCTCAGTGATGTGCACAAGCATATATGTGGACATGGGAATGCACATGCTATTTTCTATCATGTTTGCAGAGCGGGCAAACCAATTATGCAGGGGTTCCTCAGTTGTTTTCATGGAAAGCATTCTTACATGTTCACATTTTAACAACATTTTAAAAAATAGAAAAAAAAAACCTATGGTGTAAAATGAATACCTCCCTTAATACACGAATCTCTCACTTGGATTGAAAACTGGTTGTCAAGGTAACAAGAAATTGCGTTCAAAGATGCGAGACCTGGTGAAAAGAAGATTCGCCTCCTTTCAGGTCGGTGTGACATACAATCGCCTGCTCTTAAGGGGATAGGAGGGAGAGAATAATTATTTGAGTTACACATAAAAAGATTACTTGGTTTTATCCCCTTACATTGTTTCAGGCCACTTTAAGCCCAAAGATTAACCATCAAAATTTCAATCTGAAATTTAATTTATTATATTCAAGTTTTGGTTCTTAATTGCATATTATAATTCTTGTGTGTCTTTGCATGTGAGTTTGGCAGGCAGGCGAGGAGTCCAAAAAGAACAGGAGTCTGTTGATGCCGTTGGAGTAAGAGGTGACAAATCAATGGAATGCATTCTATCAAGTATGACAGCCACGGGGGGTGCATTTCATGATTAATTACCTGGGAAAAGACAGCTCCCTATAGTATCATACAGAGCTTTAAGCCTCATTTTCAATAAATATGTTCTTACCTGTCTTGCTCCACAAGATGGAGAAAACCACTTTACCACAAATGTATGGATCTATTTGTCATGATGATGTTCTGCTTTATTTTATTTGCAGTTACATGACAAAATGGCATCTAGTTTCTTAAATAATAGCAACGATGCACAAGGACATCCTATGAGGAGTGCGTAAATTACTAGCCTCCAAGACCCTAGTCTTTGTTCCAGTTCAATTCTCAACTACATAACTGGGGCCATTAAATGAATGGATGTGTCAATCACCCGATGTTCCTGGGTAAAGTCAGCTACTGGCAGGAAGGTATAATTGAAACATTCAGTACTGTCAACACTTAGGATCTGGAGTCATTATCACCTTCTGTCCTCACTTGTCTTCTAAACAAATTCTAAACATATGGAAAAAACACTGAAATGTCTGAAAAGTACTGAGGCAGTGATTGTGATGTCCAAAGGTTGTTGGAATTTAAATGCAACAGAAGATTGTCCACTTTTCCAAAAAGACAAACATCTTAACTCCTCCCTGAACTCCACCTAACAGTCTCCCTTCTTCAACTTCCACCATTTGATCCTTGGCTCTGTCTTCACTCTCTTCCTCTTCTTGATCTCCAAAGCCATCCTACAGACCACCATCCGATGCTGCCTAGCTACATTCTCCCCTGTCAACACCTTACAGTCTCCTGTCTCTTTCAGATTGCACCTCCTGCATAGGATATAGTCCACTTGTGTGTGCACCTTCCACCACTCTTCCGCCACCCTGTGTTCCTCCCTCTTCTTGAAATACATATTCACCACAGCCATTTCAAAATCCACCACCATCTGACCTTCCACATTCCTCTCCTTGACACCATACCTACCCATCACCTCCTCATCACCTCTGTTCCCTTCACCAACATGCCCATTGAAGTCCACTCCAATCACCACTCTCTCCTCCTTGGGTACACTCTCCACCACTTCATTCAACTCGCACCAGAATTCTTCTTTCTCTTCCATCTCACACCCAACTTGCGGGGCATATGCGCTGACAACATTCATCATCACACCTTCAATTTCCAGCTTCATACTCATCACTCTGTCCGACACTCTCCTCACCTCCAAAACACTCGACGTACTCTTCCTTCAGGATAACCCCTACCCCATTTCTCCTCCCATCCACACCATGGTAGAACAGTTTGAACCCACCTCCAATGCTCCTCGCCTTCTACCTGGTCTCTTGCAGAGCACATACTACCCACAAAATAAAGCAGTCCTGGAACCAAGATGAACCTTTTCAATACTTCTGACTAAAATGGTACAAATTAAAAATGTCAGTGGACCATCAAATACTGTATTTTTCTTTCACGTTATTCATCAGGGAGATAACACGGCATAAGCCAATAAGCCAAAATACAAGCTTGTACATACATGTTAGCCATATGAATAACAATATTTGAAAGCGTCATTGAGTACAGTTTTACCCCTGATTTAATAATTTCAAGATTTTTACCTCTGATTCACTAATTTCAGGAATGCGTTGTACCTACAGGGCACATGCTGATATGTTCTAATAGAACACCATGTGACAGGGGACATAATTTGCAGACATTTATGCACATATGTGAGCACATTAGGGTAGCCAAATTAATGGTACTAGAATGTTCATTGATGGCCAATCTGTGCCTCCAAGTTTCAGTCAACAGAAAATAATATGCTGTTTAAAGAAAGTAAGTGTTGAACATTTCATTGATAGGCTAATTGTGCATGGTTACTAAACAAACTGGACTTTGCCTGTCTAGATACCAGCTATGTTGCTGATACACATAATGGCCACTGCAATGTACGACTTACTCAACCTTTTCCTGTGCAGAAGTTGTGGAGAGAAAACAGACTTAAGTGTCAACTCAAAATATGTGTATCTTGGAAAATAAAAAGGCACGCCCTCATTTCAAGCAACACACCTTCAATTTGGGTAAACTTTGTTGCAAATATACTACCCATATAGTAGCTTAAGCAGCTCATGCCTGAATATGCTTAGTAGTAATGGAGGCATGCAACTCTCTGCAGAGGCACTTAAACAGGGTTTAAATGTGGATCTCAAGTCTGAATCAGGCCCTATGAGACTACTGAATACAATGAATCCCTGTGAGCGTTCATGTTTGTTACTTCATTTGTACTAACACCCCTACTTCAACCTGCCTCTCCGTTCAAGAACACGATGATACATCTTTCTCCACTATTAACAATATCATTCTGACAAAATGCTCCATTCTCCTTCCTAAGTTACTTCAGTTAATAAAACTAGGCTGTGAAGGGGAGTCTTCACCTCTCCCTAGAAACTAAATGTTAATTGTGTGCACATGTTGGTAATTTGGATGGGAACCACTCTAACAAGCCACACCTGATTAACTGAGGCTGATTAAATACAGGCGTGGCTGGAGAGCACACCTGTATTTTTATTTTGTCTCTGCTGTTGGTTTGCATTGGCTGGTTTCCTTTGTTTTGTTTGTTGGGTTAAGTAAATTGTTTCTTTTGACCGTTGTTCTTCTCTGCTCATTTATGGGAGAAGTGTCAGCCAGCTTCTCTACATAGGCAAAATTAACAGGAAGATGTTACTGCATTATTGCCATCAGAATTCCAGCCACAAAGATTTCAGATTCTATTGAAGCAGAGATCCTAGAAGCTGGTCAATAGTACTACACCAGACTACTACACGACAAATAACTAGACCTGAACAGCTACATATATATATATATATATATATATAACAGCTATAACTAGAGAATCAAGCCATGTGGAACTCTTACTTAATTTCAGAATGCAGTGGTTATCTGTAGTTCAGTGCGTAGGAACACAGGATAGGAAAGGATGATATGATACTCCGTCCTTACTATCTGACTCACTCTTCCTGTCCTTGGTGTTATGAAGCCCTGTACTAGGACGATTGAGCAAAACAGCATCTCCCTGTCAAGTACATGTTGATGCTGGGAATTCAAAACAGAGACTGAGTTTTAAGATAAAATTAAACACACATGAAAACATTCACGACTCCTGAAGCCCAAAGGCACGTGCCTCTGAAATACAAAGCCAACCAAGAGTTCCAATGAATTCACTTTCTTAAAAAAATGTAAGTGAGAGGTGTGTAAGTACGGTGGCATGGGCATAGGATGATTAGGTGGCAGTGTAGCATAGTGGTTAAGGAGCAGGACTTATAACTGAAAGATTGCTTGTTCAATTCCCTGCTAGGGCACTACTGCTGTACCCTTGGGCAAAGTACTTAAAAAAAAAAAAAAAAAAAAAAACTAACTGATGTAAGTCGCTCTGGATAACAGTGTCTGCTAAATGCCAATAATGAAATGCAATGGAAACAGTCTACTTTTCTGTGTGTCAGGTGAGTGGGAGCAACAGTGCTTGTGACTTGAAACAGCAGTCATTTGCCCATGGGTAACTCACAGAGCATTGCAGAGTACCAGCAGTGCTGTAACATGGAGTTTTTATTTTATAATCTATTTAGAGAGACACCGTGAGAGCATTTGCATTGGCTGATGAGACTTACAAAGAAACCATATCTATCTTACTTTCCTTGGAAAGACTGAAAATTGTCATACTGTATCTCTCTGATGCAAGTACCATATTCAATTTATCTAGAGCGGACAATGTACAGTTTACTTAAAATGATATGAAGGAAATAGAAATGATTTCATTGCTAATAACGTGATGTCAAAACAGAGATCTGACAAGGCTTGTGAAAACCCAGATGGGACTTCCTTGTCTCTCTATCATGATGAGTTTCAGCTGCAGTTGCATGGTTGACAGACCACTTCCGTTCACATAGGAATTGTATTTCTCAGAATGAACTTGGTTTTAATGGTGCTTTCGCACAGGATTTTGACCTTTTTCAAACTAGTGCTCATGTAAAATGCATCTAGAGGGTGTTGCGGGCACAACTCTCCATGCTTTATACACCGTATTTACATTCTTTGGAGTATATACTATGTTGGTATTTTAAGGTATAATATCCCATGTGCCTATGCCATGTGCCTGTATCATATCAGCAACCATAATTACTGCTTCCGTTCCTTGAACTAGGTTTTAATATAGGTGTACCATCATCAGTGAAAGGTCATGGTATTTATACTATACTGTGTTGAAAACAAGTGCTCTTCTGAAGAGATCTAATGTGATACTCCATTTATCCTGTAGGTGCATTGATTCTAAGAATGCCTCTCAGTGAATGTGAAAAATCTGCATGCAATAAAAAGTTACCCAATTAGTCCAGATCTTTATTTTTAAATGGTGACCACTACACAGTAAATACATACATTGACTCATGATTTGTTTCTATGAGCCATTACAACTTAATGCTTGGGCCTGACCAAAAAACAATAAACTGCATTTCCATTACTTTATCTTGAGGTACTGTTAGCTCTGGAAGGAGGCTGGAAGAGTGGAGTTCACTGCCACAGGAAGGTCACAATCAATGACAGAGATCAATGCCTTCATATGACTGCACATATTCATTGTTTATTCCATTAACACCTCATATACAGCCACCTGTAGCTGGAAATGCCCTTCAGAGCATGGCAACATTTGAGTGCGCCTGGGCACAAATTGGTGCATGAGCGCCACATCTGCTCATCAGCCAGGGAGGTAACTGGGCACAGGTAATAAGGTGATTTAACCATTTGAACATCAAGCCTTGAGAAAATTGAGAATGAAAAGCATTGAAAGCAAACAACATGCCCTGTTTATCAAGATAATGACATCTTCCTGTCATGTGTGTGTGTTGGAGGATGAACTAAATTTCCTTAGCAAGACAGTAACATGTTAATAAATGGCATTTAAGGACAACAACACAGCAATACAGGTCTTGTTGTGTGAACTGTCTACAGGCAATCATTTTTATTGAAATTTAAAGAGAGATCAGCTTGCTATCAAGCAATATATAATCCCTGAAAAAAAATGTTTTCAGGATAACACTGAGGATGTTTAAATCCCCACATTTTGTACACAAACTCCTTTACTGTCAGGGTACCCTGATAGGCCTGTTCTAGGCCTTTGCCTGCAAAACTGGAATGAAACATATATTCATCATCTTTGTAGAGTATCATTGTAAATGTAGCTCTGCTTCATTTTTTGCAACACAGGTTTTACTCTGTGTCACAGACATGAGTCATGTTTGGTCATAATTTTTAAAACTAATATAAGATTAATAATCACATCCTTGGTGGTTCCACCATTTATGTGAGGAAATGGGCTTTAACAACAAATATATGTTATCAGAACTGCACTGAAACAAGCTAGAAAGCCTTATAAAATGTAGAAAGGGAGCTGACAATTGACCCATTTGATCACATAAAAGACCTAAGCTCTTAGCACTCAGGGTAGCATCTGTGCTACTTAAGTAGATGGGTTTTAGATTTCATATCTCACATTTACAGAAAAAGCATGTCAAAGCCTTTGTGTAAGGCTACAGGTGAGACATAAAAGAGAGAACCAGCAGATGGTCGCAACACATTTGAATCCTCACTACCACCGGTGCCAGAACATGGATTTTATTAACCTTCCATGGACTGTAACTTTATCGCATGTAAAACATTTGAGATTCATATCCTTGCTTTTAATATATTGTTTTACATCAGGGCTTTGTTTGCCCTTCAGTGGAAAAATGATTGAGGGTAATAATAATAATAATAATAATAATAATAATAATAATAATAATAATAATAGCTGGGTGACATGTCCCTGTAGGTATAAATTATGATGGGCATTGTGAGAAGAGAGGGTTGTGTAAGGAATATTTAAATCATCTACAATAAACTTGTCCTTTGGTTGTGCTATATTTTATAATATACTAATTAGTCTGCCGCCAATCATGGAAACAGCCTGTGATCGAAGAATTTCGAATTAGTTATCTGTTATAGTATTGAATTCGATAGGTGGCCAAACATGTTATATGCATAAATAAAAATGTTTTGAGCTCCGCATTCACATTATGGAATGGGTAAGAGTACCTCTTACAAGGCTAGTTTTGGGACGACACCAACACCCCATGTCCCAACCACGCCCCTTTAGAACAAAAATAAAAAGCGTAGCGTAGTTATGATGGTTATTATGCTATTATACTATTATATACTTGATTAAATACGAGATGAATAATTTCCAGAAAATAGACATACTTATAGTTTGCCAAAGGCTTTAAGTGCTACTTTTCAATGTATTGTTTTCTAATATGGCACTTATTATTTTATACATTCATCATGAGCTTGATTTCTGTCTCCACGGAGCGCACAGTTGCTATATAATTTGTTTGTGAGAACCTGGAACAGCGTTGCGCCATGGGACAGAGAATAATCCGCCAGGTTGCAGCACTGTCTTTGATGATCCTTGCTGCTTGAAGAGGGACCGCCTGAACCATCTGTGGATTCAGACGTTACTAGTGTCAGCATGGATAACAAACCGCAAGACAAGATGGAAAGTCTGTTCACACCAACGGCGGAGACGTCCACACATGATGCGGAATCGATTAAAAAAGCCCACGATTTGATCAAAACATACTCAGAGTCTTTTGGGAGTTATATGGAGGACATCTTTTGTCAGGGAGAGGAGTCAGGTAACACCCAAGCTTTGAGCAGTGTACCTGCTACTATGCGTAATTTTGGCAACATGGACACCTTAAACCGTGCACCTAGCTCAGGAGGTGACAGCGCGAGTTGGAAAGACTTTTTAGTTCCTGGGAACTGTGTGGTAAACAAAGATTCTTCCGAACATATAGAAATAACAAAAACCGAAAATTTGGCGTGGACTGCGGCGCCGGTAAATCGTGAAGACATACAGGCAAAGGAAACCGTGACGCGCTCCGCAATGGTGCCAAAGCAAAGTTTGAGTGGAACACCCACTTCAACGACGGAAATCGGCCAATTTATTAAAGATGACCAACAACCCTCGCTCATAATGGAGCCAGAATCGTCTGAGTTTGACCTTTATACAACGAATATATTACCTTTGGACCCATCTTTTGCCACCGCAAGGACGCAACAACTTGGATATGGCGAAGACTCCAACACTTCAACGCACACCTCTCCAACTACACAACATCTTTCTTTAGACAATGCACGGTACTTGGATTCAGCTTTGGATAACCCCCTACATAACATCTCAAAAATCAAACCAGATCCCGGCTGTTTCATTTCCTTCCCTGGTGAAACACTCCTTAATAGTGCATCGATGGGTTACGCGCAACAGTCGCTCCAGCATTTGCCAATCTATAAGGGTGAATCGTCCGGATTATCTGTCTCGACAAGGTCCGCGGATTCTCAGTTATGGTACCAGGCAACTGGTTTTTCTACGGATCAGCACCCGCAGATTGACTATCTGTCCTCAGTTGGGATGCCCAATGCTTGCTCAAAGTACTGTTCCCCGACGACCTATAGCTCCTATTTGAGGTAAGGTGCTGTAAAAGGAAGTGATTCTCAGTGATTCCCTAAATGATTTTAATAACTCAAAATGTGGCAAAGACATGACAACGATGAAATATGTAGCGTTAATTTAAATTTGATTAACAAGCACATCTTATTTTCATAAGCATTTGGGAATAAATGCTTATTTGTGCTGAGTTGTACAATATGTTCATCAACAGGTAACCCAAAGTGAACTCAAGGACCGACCATATTTTGAACTCTTGCATGTGTATAGTTCCGTGTAGACCGGGATAAAAATTACTCACTATGATATATTAATAGGTATGATCAATTAAAAAAACATCCAACAATTACGCTTAATGTCATTTCGCGTGCCCTCATCAAACCTAATATATGTAACTGTGTTAGTACTTTTCTATGGGTATTATTTCAGCAGAGGCTGTTAATTACGGTCACGTTTGCCATTATTATAAGATCTAATTTATGAGTTTGACAAGATATAATAAAACAAATGGTGTATAAACATCCATATATTTCCAGTGGTAAAGAACAGGCTACTTTGAAAATGAGAAATCGGAGCAAAAGTAGTAGACACAAAAGCTGTTTTTAAGATGTTTGTTGATTGGCTGTTGTATTAACTCTGAATCTCTCATTTGCAGTGTGTTACCCCAAAGGGCGTGCGTCATCTGTGGGGACGAAGCGTCTGGGTGCCACTACGGCGTCCTAACCTGTGGCAGCTGTAAGGTGTTTTTTAAGAGAGCAGTAGAGGGTAAGCGCTGGAAACATCGCCACAGTACCTCTGTGCACAGAAAAAACTTTCGCGCCACGTTTTAATGTTTTAATGCTTACGTAACTGCAAGCAGAGGCAGGATTCCAAGGAAAGGCTCTCGCTGCATTCAAGTAACGGTGTGCTACCAGAAGGAAGGTCGTGCTTGATCGTACTTCATCTAAAAACAAAGAATGCGAGCCTTTTCCAAGCGCGCAAAAGACGATGGGCTTTAATATTGCAGCGGCAAAGCGGGCATACCCAAATGTATGACTACGCTCCTAAAGATAAGGAAAAATATACTCGAATAAGTGTCACTTTTAAAGGTCAGAAAATATCATGATAATTGTCTCGGTTCATCATGTCCCTATGTCCCAGCGTGTTTGTGTTATCTAAAAGCAGCAGATACATTGGAGCCTTTATGTTGGCCATGGCCATGTCACTCTGTCCTGTTAACCTTGTGTGAATCTAATCTGCGGAGCTCTCAGTACAGACTGCCCTCTCATCCTGTCACAGCAGGCCTTCTACCTTAATCATATCCTATCAGTGAGAGCACCATTTGTCACTATGGCTCAGATTTGCCATAAGCTCCAATGTACTTTGTTTTTAACTTCAAGAAACTAAGAAACAAAGAAAGTGTCACATTGTTTGACGTTTCATATTTTCATTTTGAGTAAGATGGTCACTGAAATCGATGAGAATCACTGACGTGCTTTTGTATGAAATGGAAAAACACCTGACACTTCCTTCATTGAGTCATTTCAGTTAGAACAGTGCTTTGCATTGAGATTGAATCCAGGCCAACTTAGTGGTTGAATGTTTTTCCTCTTGTGGTGTATTGTTTGGAGATAAAAAGCTATGTACGTTTTCCCAGCTGTTCATTTGCTTCTGTGCTAAACAGGCCATCATAACTACCTGTGTGCCGGACGAAACGACTGCATCGTGGACAAGATCCGCAGGAAAAATTGCCCTGCATGCCGCCTCAGAAAGTGCTACCAGGCTGGGATGATTCTGGGAGGTACCTTCATTTCACATTAAATAATATCTTAAATCTCTCTACAACTTGACTGTCTCACCGAGCTCTTCTACACAAAATTAAAGCCACTAGGCTGAAGCGACTTTGAAAAGCAAAGACTCGTGTTTCAGATTGGCCTCGGAGGAACGAAACATGGTGTTTCCATAGTCCCCCACCTTGGCTTTGATTCAGCCCTCCGGCTGTCTAATGTAACAAAAAGCTTTGTCCTGACAGTTTCACAGAAATTTTATGGGTGCACTCTGCAAAGCAGTGGGTAAACAAGTGGGATTGGGTGCACTCTGCGATGAAGTTCTCTTTGAGAGGAGAGCAGAGCGTGCTGGCTGAGATCACGGCTTGGCGGCCGTGCTGACTGGCCGGATGCTTGACGCGGTCTGCTAAGCATTAAACGGAGGCAGAAGGACGTGGTGACCCAGCACAGCTGCTCTGTGCCAGACGGCAGGATTCACCACTCCTCCAAATACTCAGCTCCCTCCTGGTGGAGACTGTTGACATAAAATCCTTTTGAACATTATTGCAAGCCATGACTACCTATGCCTAAGGAAACCTGGGAGACGCCATCTCTGTGTGTGGCAATATTGGGCAGGACTCACAGTTAGCCAAACCTAAACAGACCACCAAACACACCCGCACACACCACCGGCATACACATACACGCATGCTCATGCACACACATACACGCTTGTAGAAAACAGTAGCATCTGTCCGCCTGCATGTATTTTGAAGATTGTGGCATCATGTTAAGTTCAGCAGTATAAATATTCCAAGGATTAACTTCTGGCCGAATCTCAGCTGGATTCCCAGATGCTCACATTGCTTAATATTGTAACATTCACATTTCAAAATAGTATTACTGTGGAAGAGTATCGAACAGTTCATTTGGAGTCATTCCTCTCAACTACCCAGCATGAAACATTTACTGAATAGGTAATAGAGTGGAAAATCAGGAAATGATGATCTAGGTATTGGTATTCCCTGTTCATTCATTCAAGGCCAGTCAGCATTGCCAAGACCAGGCTGCCAAAAGACAGCAACGGTATAAAGTAATACATAAAATATGAAATAATGACCTGTAAGCTGTTTGACACCTAGAGCAACCTTGTTTTCATCTTCACAAAATTTATTATAGCTCAAAATCCCTTTTCCGAGCAGAAACCACAAATTTGTAGCTAATGGAGACCATTGTGTTCAAAACCACACAGACAGACTGATTATGCTGCTCTCTCCCCTCTTCCCTAAACTAAGGCATGCAGTGTAATTGTCATGGTCATGGTTTTACATGAAACATATTTTTTGTCTTTTGGAACACAAGGACATGCACAGACTCTGTTGGCATTGATAGAAAAAGAGAGACAATGGATGGTGTTTTACTGCAATTAAAAGATATCCATTCCTAGGCTAGACATCTTGTAAATGCCCATTTCTTGATGCTGTCCGTGTGCAACTTTGTGCTGTCTTATCTTATACAGATGTAACACTCCTCTCTCTGTAAGCAGCTACAGAGCAGGCATTTCTCTTGAAATAGTTATTTTCTTTTCTGACTTATGACTCCATGACTCCTTATGATTTTCCATTACTCTCCAAACTGGGGAATCAAGGCTAAAGCTTGTGTCTATGGCATGGGGCAGTTATGGAAGTTTGAATGTTCGAAGCTTGGTGCTTCTTTGCTGTAGCTAATACTCTGGCACACTTGCTCCCATCCCCTCTCTGAAAAGAACATCTTGTGTTGCACATGGCCTCTTTTGGGCATTGAACAGCTGAACTAAGAGTAGGCCAATGGTCTTGTGGCTGTGCTATGTGAACTGTCTGGTCCCTGTTCCGTCAAGGTCGGAAGCTGAAGAAGTTCGGCGGTATGAAGGCCGTGACTCTGCCCCAGTCCCTCGTGGTCAACGCCCAGCGAAGGCTGTCGTGCGACGGCCAGGCCCTGTTGCCGCTGTCCTGCCTGTCCGGGGTCCGGGAGCTGCAGCTCTCCCCGCAGATCATCAGCATCCTCGAGAGCATCGAGCCGGAGGTGGTGTACTCCGGCTATGACAACACGCAGCCTGACATGCCCAACATGCTGCTCAACAGCCTCAACCGCCTGTGCGAGAGGCAACTGCTGTGGATCGTCAAGTGGTCCAAGTCCCTGCCAGGTAACGAGCTCCACCCCAAGCTGAGGCGATGCCCATTTTTCTGCTCCATCCCCCCTGCCTTGGTCCGTGCACGGGGAGCGAGTCAGAGCTTTGTTGAATGCGATTGTTATCAGTACATGAGAACAAAGTGGTAAGGTTGAATAGTTCAGGGCGAGTCAATGATTTGATATCTGCTCTGAAATCAGAAATGCTGACCTCAACCTCAGCTGTTTTTTCTCTCTGCCTGAGCGGAGCTAAACACTGAGAACCTAAAGGCACAAAGCAGTACTGTCACAGTAATTCACACACAGTATTACACTCCCTTTAACTCTCCCTTTCATTTCTTAAATTTCACAGGCTCTGACACAGTCGTTCCCCTTCCCAGTGAATTACAGTGGGTGCTTGAGTCCGGCCTCCCTGCAAAAATTTTCAGAGTGACAAATGCTGGCTAATAAACCACATTTATTTTTACCAAAACATATTTTTTCCCATCAAAAATGAATACAAAACAGCAAACCAGTCACATGCTGCTACACCAAACAGAAAAAGTGAGCCTCTAGCAACAGCCACAAACCTGGTTTAAGAGCCTTAATTAGGCAGGTCAAACTCATTACCTAATGGCTGACAATTCACACACACAATGATCTTTTGAATGATATTGATTTGAATAATCCATTATTGGTAAGTTAGCTGGTAATTTAGACAGTGAATCCCACAGTTCAGAAACATTTAATGATGCATTTAACAATTAAAAATAGGGACAGATGAAGGCTTTTTTTCATGCTCACAGTTTCAGTACATGCACCAAAAGCTTGTTCAGGACAGTTCTTGATACACTTAGCCATGCATATTTTTACTGGGATGTTATCATTTCTCTGTATTTCTGCTGAAATTCAGTGATCCCCTCTACACTGCACCTCTTTGTTGAACCTTTCCCAGCATACACTAAGATTGTTCAATCCAGAGAAAGCAGAGGAAAATCTTTGGCTTGTATGTGACTCTGATTGCTTTGGAGTTGTTTACAGAAGAATGAAATAATTTCATGTTACCTTGTTATCATACATACATGTTATATATCATTTCTATGCTTGAAAATGACTCCTTGACTGTCATTCCTTCTATAGTAAAGGTGAGGGACAGCACACACATTTGTATAACTACAGTTGAGTTATGCCGTTTAAACACACATTTAGATGTAAACACACATTTGATTGAAAATGTACCAACAAATGTTTTATGTGCCCAGGAATTCAGCTGTTCACATATAATGGCCATATTAGTCATGTTTCACAACACATTTGACACAGCAAAAAATCCAAGTGTTGGAACAGCCTAACAATTGAAATTGTTTTTTTTATTAATAAGTAGTTTCAAATACTAATTTCATCAGTGGACATCACAAAATGAATACATATGGTATGGTTATATGATGTGTGATCCTATTCAATAAGTGATTTTTTTTCACTTAGGTTTGATCAGCTTGCTGCCTTATTCTGTCTCAACTGATCCACTTTAGTGAACTGGTTATGAATCAAAGGAACTGGGAGTACAGACTAATCACATTTCATTTGAAGCCCAGTTATAGTTTTTGTACATACTTGCTTTGGTTATGTTTGCCTCACATGAACCATTGCTGATAAGACCATGAGGCACAATTGTCTGGAAATGTTTCATTTTCACTCAGAAAATATTTCCCTGTGGGTCTGTACTTGAAATTTCTGATCAAATTGATCACGGTGTCTTCCACCACATGGGCACAACTGAATGGAAGCTTTTGATGGAGATTTGGTAAAAGTTCTTCAAACAAGCATTTGCCACGCCTTCATGAGACATCATCATGGTGATGCATTATGCCTGTTTATGCATGTTTTTTGTAATTAAAAAAAAAGGATTTATATGTGTGCATTTCTGTTTTCAAAAGGATTTCGCAGTTTACACATCAATGACCAAATGGCTCTTATTCAGTACTCCTGGATGAGCTTGATGGTGTTTTCTCTGGGTTGGAGGTCATTCCAGAACGTGACCCATGAATACCTCTACTTTGCACCAGACCTCATTCTCAGCGAGTAAGTTGCCAACCCATTCATTCAGGCGAATGCATTGTGGAATCAACTTTAACATGAGTGGGTGTTTTTTAACAAAACAGTCATCAAATGACTGAGCCTGAATTTCAACACAAGGCTTTAGAATGTAGGATTCTTGCTGCCTTTGTTCTGCAATCCGGTAGGTTTAAAACTTTAAAAAGCTATAGCTATCTAATACAATAAAAACATATGGATTATTTAAAGTTTGATGTCTCAAAACATTTGTTAGAACCTGTTGATTCTAACCCATAATTTTGAATATTTCCAGGGAGCGAATGAAGAGGTCTCCTATCTATGACCTGTGCCTGGCAATGCAGTTCATCCCCCACGAGTTTTCCAACCTCCAAGTAACGAGGGAGGAGTTTCTGTGCATGAAGGCCTTGCTGTTGCTTAACACCGGTGCGTCTCCCGGAGTTGTTTACCCCTCTTGTGATCCAGACAAGTACTGTGCATGTGCGCCCCCATAAACTGAAGAATGTGGAACGTCAGACCAGTTCAGCAACTTTAATCCTCCAGAGAAAAATGCTAAAAGGAAACCACACAACGAGATAAGTCAGGGACACCCTGTGCTGCCAGGCCTTGAGGAGTGGTTAATTATTGGGCGCAGCTGTAATGAGTAATTTCTGAGAAGACACCGTAAACTGCATGCATGTATCCTTGCAGGTTTGGAGTAATTAAAAGACTTTTAAATGGATTGCAGGCCATGAAATAGTTTTGATGACAATAAATCAAAAAAAAAAACAGAGCCAAATAAGATCTCGAATGGCAGCTGCTTTGCCACGATATTGGTTGATACTACAGGCAGCATACACATATATAAACAGCAAGTCAGAACACAGCCAAAACAAGGAAAATCTTGACAATGAGTAATGTCAAACAGGTAAAGAATTTGGGCCAAAGGCCTAAACAACTTCTACTACACCAACCCAATCAATCAATCAATAAGATTACATTAAATTCATAATTACATCTGAGAAACTGAATAATGGCATAATTTCATAATGGTGTAATTTGTAAGCAAATAATCATGATATTCCTTCAGCAAAAACACACCTAAACAAAATCAACACAGTACAATCTAAAAGCACAACCGTACATTACTGCAATTAAAGTAAATGCATGTAACTGTCCTAAAAGTGATGGGAAAATTGACACATGACTCTTATCCCATCAAATGGATCATAAATGGAGCTTGCAAGATATACTGAACATTTACAAATTAACTAACTGTTTGGATTGCTGTAAGATGTTTTGGTGTGCTAGCCAAGGAAGCCATTTGGCACAGATGTTTGGGAAAGTGCTGCAAGGAACAAGGTTAGTGAAGCTTTGGTACAACATGGTTAATGGATGAACACTCTATGGTCAATTATATGTATAGTTCACTTTCTTTTTTAGCACTTCTTGAAATCACCCACTTGACTCAGGAAACTTAGCATAGTACAAATGTGGGTTGGAAACTTCTTGGAAACTTCTCCATTGTTGGAAACTAGACCATAAACAGAAAGGAGTGGGCTGAGGTCATATAACATGGGTAGGGAGAATCAGGCTAACCTCATATAACATGTGTAGACAGGAGTAGGCTAACTTCATATAGCATAGAGAGGAGAGAGGAGTCAGCTGACTATACAGCATAGGCAGAAAGGAGTGGGCTGACTTCATGTAACATGGATAGACAAGAGGAGGCTTACTTCAAATAGCATGGGTAGACAGGAATGGGTTGAGTTTACACAGCATGGATAGACAGGAGGGATATGATTGTAGTTCCCACTTTGTCTCCACGCAGTGCCACTGGAGGGCCTGAAGAGCCAGGCGCAGTTCGAGGAGATGCGGCAGAGCTACATCCACGAGCTCACCAAGGCTATCCACCTGAAGGAAAAGAGCGTGGTGGCCAGCTCCCAACGCTTCTACCACCTGACCAAACTGATGGACCACATGCATGACGTAGGTGCCCATTGTCTTATTATTGTCTTAGGTGTATTGTTCGTTCAGATCATGAGGCCTTTGGTGGCTGACATAATCTACAGATTAGATCATCTTGGATTAAAAAAAATGTGAGATCTACAGATTATTATGTGTAAAAAACGGAAAAGTTAATGTATTGAGGACATGGGCAGGGCGGATTGCAGTTCGGTTGAATGAGGGCTCGACATTTTGTTAAACCAAGAAGAAAAGGTCATTTGGCTCACTCCTGCCACTAAGTGCAAATCCATTCAGCTGGAATCAGATCTGTAGTACCAGGTAAATGGATACATCCTGAAGACTAATGTGAATTAAAAGCTGTTCAAGGTCAGTTTATGTTGTTCTTGGGCCACACATTAAATCCAGAGGAAGCTTTTTGCTGGATGCGTGACTCAGATTTGTAAGGGCCATTTATTTTGTGAGAGCCAGGTGCATTAAATCACATGCTCTCCCTGGTTTTAGGTTTCAGACACTTGAGAATTATTGCAGGGACCATGAAATCAATTGCAAACTCAACTCAGGTTATTGCTGAATGATACGTTCTATGGAGAGTGCCCGGCTATTGTCAGGAAATTCCTGCAGGTGCCACATCATTTCATTCATCCACAGCAGAGTTGGAAGGGCCTCGAGACAGCAACTTCTCCACAGCTGAAGGGAAACTAAGATGGTTTAGTCAAGGCACCGATTTGTTGAATTTCACCGATTTTGTTTTTTTACTGTCTCCAGATTGTGAAGAAGCTACACCTGTATTGCCTGAGTACCTTCATCCAGGCGGAGGCTATGCGGGTTGAGTTCCCGGAGATGATGTCAGAGGTCATCTCCTCCCAGCTCCCCAAGGTGCTGGCGGGCATGGTGAGGCCCCTCCTGTTTCATGCCAAGTGAGGGCACTGAATCCTGCAGAGGCTCAACAGAAAACACTGGGGCATCATGGGACAAGGGGGGCAGCTTCCCAAGTTATTTACACTCAGCGCTCAATTACCATACAAGTAAAGGAAGACATGACTAAGGAGAGCTTTAGACCAAATTTGTTACTTAGTCACTGTGTTCCATAGCTTGTCAGTAGTTTTTTGCTTGTGCATTTCACTATCCAAAGCTTCTAGACTTCTCTTCTGACAGTACATTCGGCTGAAAAATCACTGAATTTCCCCAAGTAAGATTATTGCATCCCGTCTTTAAATGACTCTTTTCTGTTGGCTGAAAAAGCATGCAGAATGAGGTCCTATAAGAAGGCTGTACTGTGAATTTGAGGCTTTAAATCCTCAGTTTTGTGAGTCAATGGGTTATGCTTATCACAGATACTGTATGCCAGTTTAGACAGAAAAATCCATTTTGACCCCTGAAAGTGCAGTAGTTTTCTTTGCTTGAAATGCACATTTCTATGAACTGAAGATGTGTTTATGTGTGTATGTTGGATAACAGCCTTTTTATTAAAACATTGAACGTTCATGACCTAGCTGTTATGGACAATACCCACAGTCCAGAAATGCTTTCAGCTAAAATAACAATCCGTCTGTAAGGACTCCACCATTTTGCAGCATTGATGTTTTGTTGAATGCCATGTGATGGCATCTCATTGTTGTGGCCTGTAATGTTTTTGGGGAAATTTTTGGTAATTCTTTACCCAGAGTCAGATGTACATTTGTGCGGGTATTTCAGTCATGCTTTATTACATGCTGATATTGCTTTTAATTTTTCTACAAACATGTTATTGGGGGGATCACTAAACAGCAATTTTCAGCTGGACCAAATGTCTTTAATTGTTATATCAAGCGATGACTTGGATGTATATACAAAAAATAACAATCTTACAATGTGTTGTGAACATTTTGTGTGGTATGCCTTGTTTGAAAAGTGTTTCACAACAATTTACTTGTTATTGTAGTGTAATGCAGGTGCCAGCTGTAAATAAAATGGACTGGCTTCAGTGTGTCACTGCCTCCCATTTAAATACAGTACGTTCATTTTATTTTATTTATTTCAGCTTATTTCTATTGAAAGCTGGAGATGAAACATAATGCAAAAAGACCTGGGATCTAAGTGTACCGCACAGCTTTTGGCCATGATGCCCTGCTGTGGTTTAGGTTTTCAGAGTGCGTGTTTGTGTACGGCATTACATTTGCATATTTTTCTTCCATGATGTCTTTTCCTCTCATTGACCCAGTGGAGGATAAGGGAAAGGGTGCATCGTTCCAGCATCTGCGATCAAGGTCACCGCGCATTCTCATGTCCTTAAAAGGAAAGGAACATGCCGGCCTTGGCATCCGTCCTGGTGCTGGATACATACCTCTCTGCACTTTGTGAAAGCTTCATTATAAAGCAGAACTTTGCCCTCTACCAGATGTAGTCATTTGGTAGTCAAAAGGGACCACTAACCAACCACCAGAACCCACTGTAACCACCCTGCACACCCCCAGCCACTCTGAAATGAAGGCCTTTCAACACAGAGACCTTAATGATGTATGATTCCAATGTGCCCTGGTGTTGTTAGGACAAGATGAATTATCAGCTCCTCTTTTCACATGGCACTGAGAACCCCAAACGTTTTCATTATGGTAGTCTCTCAGTTTCAAAATTATTTTAATGCAATCTATTTTTTAATTCCACTGTGAAAATATCATTCACCAGATAAGAGATGTGATTTACCACAGCTATGATAACAGTCAAGAGGTTTGTCTTAGATGACCTGGATGTGCTTAGGCATCTACAAATAATAAAATGCTGAAAGTATACTTGAAGTTTACAGCATGGAAGTAATGAGGTCAAAGGTAAGTCCAACTGGATGTTACTCCTTCATCCATTAGTTTTCATCACATCATTCATATTATTGTTATTATAATAATGCATTAATATAAGTAGTAGTAGTAGTTATAATATTGGTGGTAGTGAAAAAGATTATGGTAAATGAAATCAAAGAGGAATGATGCTGAAGTAACAGTGGATTTAATGAAATACATTACATCATTTAGGTTTATTAAGTTGAGCACATGAAAAAAGCACACCAGATTTTGGCCTGGCTTAAATATTTTTTGGGGGGGCCTGTAGGCTTTCTTTTGTACATTGTCTTCTTTTTGAAGTTTGGATCAAGAATATGGAGGGACTTGTGAGGCTGAACAACAGGCGTTGTGAAATTCCTGTACACCCTAAACTGGACCCTCTTCTTCAGTCAAGTGGTTATAGTAATGTTACAATCCCTCTGCTTTACAAAGGCTATTCACACAGGAATGAGTGTAATTTGTTGTTTTGTTGAACAGATCACACTGGATCAGTTTACTCCAAATGTAGGCTCTTCTTTTTTCTTTGCAAACACATAAATGTGCAATCAGAAAGTAATCTGCAATCTGTACACCTTATTAGCCAATGTGCTCAAAAAAGATAACTCCTGAAAATGTTTGACATTTTTATTTCAATACATAGCACAGCAAATGCTGAAAAATACAGTGGTAACAGAATAAAATATTTAAATATCAAGCTCACTTGTTAACTGCTGTAATATTAGAATCATTATTCATTAGATTATCAGCTACTTGTTACAATACTATGACATGGACAATGCTAGTACACCAGTGTACTAGGAAAATAAAATTTATGGTAATTACAGGACACACAGTGTAAGTGCCATCTTGTCTGAAAGGGATCCCACACAGCATTGGCTTACATGCAATGTGCTCTCTGGACTAGTTCTGCGTCTCATTTTTCAGCAACATATGAAGACCTGGATTATAAAATAAAATATAAAATTATAAAATAATATCTTGCATTTCACCTTTATTCTTTTATAAAAAATGAAAAACAAATTTACATTCCAATAAATATGAATAGAAGAGGGGGGGTTAGAAAAATATGGTTGGGCATCATACTGTCTTGAGTACCTGACCGAGGCAGGACATACCTCTAGTCCTATAGTAAATCCATGTTTTAGGACATGTGACTTGCAGAAAAAAATGGTCACAGTCACTTATGGTCAGAAAGGCACATCCTTGGGTCTTCTCAGTTTAACCTCAATGTCCATTGTCCTTCCAGATGCACAGTATATTTAAGAAAGTATTGCTTACACAGCATAACGAGTCTGGCAGTTTCTGCCATAAAAAGTGGTCTACAGTTAAGGAATTATGCTAAAATGAGGTGCTCAAAGGTAAGGACAACACATACTGCTGTCGACTGATCAGAGGCATTGTATTTTTGGGGAGGAGGGGACATAAGGTAAAAGAAGCTTAAACAAAAAAATGTGCAACAGCGTACCTTGGCAGTCATTAAAAGTGCACAATCAAACAACACTGTTTATGACAGGATTCTGTTAGTTGGTCATGTGACTTAGTCACGTGACCAACTACCACAGTCATCCCCTGAAAGCTGCTGGGTCCATCTCTTTTTGATGCGGTTCTGGAGCCGATGGTCAGTCAGAGCTGCGGCACACACTATCCTATGTTTGATCACTTTTGAGTCTGGGCATCTCCAACACCCTGTCCCTTTGAGAAGACTGTTAATGTCTAATTTAAGTGAATTTACAAAAAGTGTAAAAGATGACATACGTATTTACAAAAACAACTGCTTAGACTGAATTGGTGACATACTGAACATGTAATACTGAAACTCTTTACTCTGCGTGATAAACCCTGTCAGGTTTGACTGGACATTAAAAGGCCTGTGGGATGACAAAAATGTAACTCTGGGAAAGTGTATACTTGGATGTACCACACAACACCATTTATAAAACAGCTTTGCAGGGACCACTCATTTTGTGTTTGACTAGTACATCCAACTATAGACTTTCCCAGGAGTTTGCTTTCACATAACTGCTTCTTCCAGACAAAAATTCAGCTCCAATTAATCTTGTTAAATGGCAGTACTTCTTTATAAGACCACATACCATTTAAGACAATTACAGAAGTATGGATAGTTCCAAGAGACAGTAACTCTGTGGTACCTTAATACTGATGGACTAAAACAAATTAGCATGCTCTCCCATCTCTGGGAAACAAGCTCTAGAGACTCTCTTGAGAGGGAGAACATCACAGCAGTACTAGTCTGTACAATTTATGTTTAAAAAAAGATTACTTCAGCACTGAAGCAATTTCATCACAATAAAAGGTCACATTACACTATGTCATTAAACACATTATGACAAAATATTATTACAGGTATGGCAGTCTGTGTGACCATTTTATATATCTGTATAAAAGAAACTTGTCACCTAATGCAGTTCCATGTACAGAAAAGAATATGTTCACCTTACTGTATATATTACAATACGTATATAACTCTATATGTTGAGGTTTGTCCTTTGCTGCATATCAGCTATGCAGACAATTCACCAGAGCAGCCATGCTAACGGGAAGCTGCCGTTACAATGCTCATTGTACAGGTTACTGTTACCATGGATACCATGGAATGTACCGTCTGGCTCTGCCTTCAGAACTTGTTAGAGGAAGACGACATAGTTCTCCGGGATCAGCCCCGTTTTGCCTTCATATGTTGCTTGGAGCCAGCCAGGTTCCACTGAAGGGTACACTGTGGGCACAAGATCAGAGCTCAGCTGCCTCCTTTAGTTTAAGTTAAGTTTTACGAGAAAGAGAAAGTGAATGTGAAAGCATCTCCTATAGGCATCAAATACAACAGAAACACTGTACACAGGCGTGCATCTATGGATGTCCACTGTTGTGGGTCAGCTACCAAATAAAGTTTGGGCAGAACAGAGTGCAGCAGCACTGTTAAAATATCAATGAAAAAACAAATTTAGTGTGAATTTGAGTGCTTCACCCACTGTAAGAGAGAACAACACTGATCAAACACAGCACTCAGTTGTTCCAACGCAGAACAGACTGCTTCAGACTAAATCTCAGAGGCACTGGCAGCATAAAACTTTATGGTAGTTACTTGTTAACCATACAGTTTTGTAACGACAACAAAGTTATGCCACCCCCCTCCCCCCACCAAAAAAAAAAAAAACAATGTACTGTTTGAATTTGTCATTTTTTTGTCAGGCAATCAAATAAGACACACTGACAATAAAGGAGAATGTGGTGTGCAGAGGACAGACGTAGGTGTACTTCCAGTAAGGTCAGCCTGCCCTTTTTTATTGCCTCCATAAACCATATAAAAGGAGTAACCGAGGCACTCCCACCATTGCTCACTGAAATGAAATACCGCAGTGTATACAATATACAGAACTACTGCCCCAGGTACGTTTTCACATTCCAGCCCATAATGTTATCCCGAATGGGGTTCACTGGCTAGGATCATGGCACAACAGAGATCTGTCGGAACCAACCATCTGGGCGGAACCAACCCTGTCCAATCCAATCTTGCATGCATTTGGCTGTTACTGTCAATGAGCAGGAACATCAGATGGATAATGCATCCACAGACAGGCCAGGCAGAGAGAAAAATTTTCCAACAGGGTCAAGCTTTCTGCCAAGAAATATGTCACTTGGCAGCTTCACGCACGGTGCTGAGGCCGGTCATAACAATGTGTTGAATTCAAGTCACATGGGCAAACCTTTTCCTGCTCGCAGGTCACACCGACCTGCTGCACAGCACTGGCGCCAAGATAATTTCTTTCCTAAAAGCAAAGGAGGTATTCAAATCCTCAAAATTCTTGACAATAAAGATGGAGGAAGCAAGCTGCTGAGTGCCTTGTGTGTCTTAATGACATCCTGCAGTACTTTTACCCTTCACCACATCCTCATTTTCCATTTCCTTAAATGTGTGTTGGGTTTCAGGCTCTTTCTGGAGGCAGAAGAGACACCAAAGGCTTGTGTTTCTTTTCAGGTCTTTTTTTTGAATCTCAGCTGTGGGACATATATAATTTGGGTGGTAGTGTCTTTGTTAAATATGAGCAGAATTTTTTTCAAGTGACTGCCTAAATTAGCTGTCTAGTTTGCCGCCTTTACCCTGACGCTCATTGCGCCATTTGAAGTTGTTGTAGTTTGCCGTTTGAAAGTGTATCGTATTAGCTGCCCTATAGGCTGTAATTGTACAAATCTAATAGTACTGTGTCCTCAAACAGACCTTGCTCTCAGCTGAGAACTGTCTCATTGTGGAACTGTACACATCCTGTCCCCGTACTGTCGCTATACTTGCTGTATGCACTTTTGTAAGTCGCTTTGGATAAAGGCGTCTGCTAAATAAATAAATGTAAATGTAAATGTAGTTTAAATAATTATTTTAAATTAGTCAGCTGATGGCGATTACAATGAGTCGCCAAAACTGTGGCAGCGGGCATTTGCAGCTCACCCCTTCTGAATACAGCTTCAGTGTTGTGGGCGGTAACAATGATTAGGTGACCTGCTGACTGTTGGGCAGTGGCGACTCACCATTTGAGAAGATCGCCCCCTGGGGGAAGCTGAGCTCGTGGCTGTGCTCTGCCTTGCAGGAGTACATGGCCTTGGCGTCTCTGCAATGTCAAAAAGATGGTGCACAGTTAGAGGGGCACCATTGTGAAAAGCCACAGACAGGGCCTTCTCTGAAAGAAGTCTGTTTTTTCACTCCTGACAGCGAAGCTAATGCACACAACTCTTTACAGTTAGCTCTGCTGGATGGCAGAATAATCAAAAGACTAAGCAATGAATTAGTTACTTTTCTAAGAATCTTCCCTTTATTAGCATATTTAAATGATATCAACTTGGTTATCAAAGGGGTAATTCAATCACTTTGGTTGGTTTATGAATATATTCTGTGAAGTATGAATATAGTATGAATATATTGCAACCCCACTTCAAAATAGCACAGGGTGTTGAGTGGATTACATTGTGAGTACTATCAATATCAATATGGAGCTGCTGTCATGGCTACCGCATGCAGCCATCTGGGTTCTCGGGTTTTAAACAGGGAGCTCGACCGCATCATTAAGAAAACCTGCGCGTGCACAACACACAGTCGCAGCAGTCAAGAGTTTCATATAAATGTGGCTATTGTGCGCATCTCAGTGTGTGTGTGTGCGCGCATTTGTGGAGCCTTACAGTCTAACAGCCTAACACCAGGGACCAGTGGAACACTTGCAGTAGATACCGTACCTTCCAACAGGAGTGGGCTGTGAAGTAACAGGGTTTTCAAAGAGCATGGCCCTCGCTGCAACACTGCAAAACAAGAGCACTCTCAATCAGTGCATGTTCCCAAGACAGATGAGATTCACAGGACAGTTGGCAACATATTGCCAACTAATCATTATCCATTCTTTTGAGTGAATATGAATGTGTAGTGAAGTATACACACATACAAACTCCTGTCTCCCAAACAGGTCTTTTCATTTTAAAAAGTCAACCAATAACAAGCAGGACTGTATGTACTTGTCCTAGGTTAAACTTTGACATTTTAACACTAAGAGTTACAGCTTGTTATAGTTTACTGAATTCTGATTTTTTATTATAAGACTTTGGATCTTCATGAATAACAATAAAATCACCTGTTTTCCAATGGCCTGAACGAGCCTTTAAATATACTATGACCAAAATCACATCAGACCCTTGAGCTCCACAGCATGGGTTTGATCCCCACTGTGACATTTTTCACCTGGTCAAAGAGACTTGTCAGATACCTGCAGCTGGCTCAGATGATGTCAAAAGAGTAGCACCTGTCCTCCAATGAGAACTCATTCAGCTGTAGTGTGCTGTGTGACTTATTATGCAAAAAATAGAAGCTGGCTGCGCACAAATACAGTGGAGGACTGCATTTATTGTCTTGCCTAAGTGCTCCAGTGTGAGTGTGACTGGCAGGCTGCGATGAGCCTAGGACACATTTATGATTCCAAAAATAGGGTTGTATAAAGGGGGGAGGGGTTAAAAGTAAAAAAATAATAATGATAAAAATAGTAATCAGAATGGGGCAAAAATGCGTTTGCTTTTTTCCAGTGGGCAGTACTCCTTCAGTGTGTGGTAAGAATCAGTACGTCTGTGGTGGAGGTTTTTTCAGTGCTGGGACCTGCTGTAACGGTTTCCGCTCCTTGGGGTAACCTTTTGTCGAGGGCCCCTCAGACGTATAGCAGAGAAAATGGGAAAGTGCTCTTTGGACACAGAAATGCAACAATACCTGCTGGATGGAGGTGGATGATAGGTAATTTGCTGAGCGATGGTAAAGGCACAAGGGTGTACTGAATCCACTCAAAAACAGTGAGCTCTAAAAGCAAGAGAAGCATGCTGATAGCCAAGTAGCTTGGTACAGACAAAAAGGTGATGTCAGGTGGAGTTGTGGCATACAGCAGTGTTTCCCAAACCTCTCCTGGAGGACCCCTTGTCCTGCATGTTTTAGATCTTTCCCTGCTCCAACACAGCTGATTTTAATGCTCAGTTTGTTATTAAGCAGCTTCAGGAGTTCATAACGAGTTGATCATTTGAATCAGCTATGTTGGAGCAGGGAGAGACCTAAAATATGCAGGACAAGGGGTCCTCCAGGAGAGGTTTGGGAAACACTGGCATACAGTATCAGTGACCAGTGGGTGGCACTGTATAGCATTGTGGTTGTTGCTAAACTCGAAATGGTGAGACAGTTTAATTTCTCACGGGAAACCTCACAGGAACTCTGCCAGTTCTACAGAAGTGCGCTGGGTTGTGCTGGGTGACCGCTTTAACCAAAGTGTTTGTGTTGTTTAAGAATAGTGACGTGTGTCCTAGGCTTAAGCTTCACCACAGAGGCAGGCTCAGAGTGCACTGCAGAGGCCTGGGTGCTACGCAGCGCCAGCTGCTTGATTTGTGTTCCTCCTGCACGAGTTAAGCGTCTCCCTCCCTGAGCAGCACCAGCGAACCCACTCCTGGGTCACGTCAACCCCTTAGCGGTCGCTGAGTAATTACAGCCCACTCTCGTGTCTGGGAGATGCAATAAATCTCTGCCTCTGTTTTGGGGCAGATGTTAAACAGAGAGCCAGCTCTGCTGCTCATAAATATCTGGATTTTCGCACGGGCGTCTAATGAACCGAAATAACAGTATATTCGCAGAGCTCAGGCACCGTCCAGAAAATTGTGGCTCTTCCAATGTTTTTACATAACTGTGAAAGGAAGAAATTCTTCAAGCTACACTGAAATCCTACTTTTGGGCTTGACAACATGCAGAATAATCTCTAAGATGTTGTGCAAGGGGTGTGGATCCCTGATAATACAGCAGTTGTCAGGGATGGGGATACCCTGCACTGTTTTTGGCAAGGAGCAGACCTCAGAGCCAGCAGAATATGGCAAGAATGGTGTGAACAGAATGAGCATTGACATGTGATTAATTTTGGTTTGCGTCAATTTTGAGGTCAATTTTCCCAAAGTGTTGCCGGGGTCCCTGTGACAGAGTGTTGTCACTACAGTTGAGTATGCGCTCTGACTGCCATACCAACGAGCCTGGCTCTTTGGCGCTGTAGTCAAAACTGCAGTTTGGTACCCCGTAGACCTGGGTTCGAGGCTGGGTGGGGTGACTGCTCTCGCCCTTCGCTACAGTCCCCTTACATTGAACCAGGCTTCTTGTATAGTATGAACAGAATCTAAATGTGCCGTTGAGTTTGAGGATGAGCCTTACACTGATCCAGGCCTCTGGTAGCCGTTGCTGGGGGATGCGTCCAGTCTGCGACGGGTGACCAATTTGGGGGGCAGATCTGGGTTGAGGTGGGCCTTTGGGCTGTCCCTCTGGTCCAGCGATGCCAGACTCTGGATGGAACCACTGCAGCTTCTCCGCCCTGGGTGGAGACAAGGGGGTCAAATGCCTGATCAAAACTCTGAAAGCACCACTCCCACCACAACTGTAACTCAATTATCCAAACTAGGACATCTCCTTCACTGGCTCTGTTGTGGGTTTTATTCCTTTTTCCACAGAGCAAGCCAACCAAACAAACAAAAACTTGGGGGTTAATTGTCAGGCTTGTCTGCATCTGTTACATCACAGCTTCTTCGTAGAGGACGGTTAATTCTTTATCCTACCAAAAAGATAAGGCAGACTTGGGCTTAATGCTGAGCTTATGGGGACTGAACGGACCTATTCATCCCTATTTCGGTGTGTTTTTACATCTCTTAGGAGCAAATCTTTCATGACTTCTTGTTGCTGTAATGCTGTACTTTGTTCATAATAAGGTGTGATCAAAGCTATTTTGCAGGCATTAAGCTTATCAGTAAAAAGCGATGTATTAAAGGACAAGACATTAGCACCACATGTAGCCCTGCATGTAGCGCCATCAGCGGTGTTTTGGACAGTTCAGATGAGACTGTGAGCAACAGAATGAGAGAGGTGTGTACCTTCAGAGATGTGGAGTGACCTCAGGGAGGGGGCGGCGGAACGGTTCAGCTCAGCCGGCCGTGGGTCCGCCAGTCCGTGAGGCGACGCCTGGGGGGGTTCGAGAGCTGGGGAGCGCTTGCCTGCTGTGGTGACAGAGGACAGGCTCTGGCCATCCTCGGACTCGCCGTCCGTCTTGGCCGCATCCTCTTTGGAGCTGGAGTCTGGGCTCGTGGTGCAGGCGGGGCTCTTTGGCCCGCTGGAGGAGGCCAGCGATGGGGTCCAGTGAGGGCTGCCTGCAGACTTGTCCGGCGGCTGCGAGGACGAGCCAGTCTTGGACGAGCTGTTCTGCTCCGAGGAGTGGGAGGACAGGGACTCGATGCTGCCCATGGGGGTGCTGCCGGGGCTACTGCTGAACGTGTCACCTGAGGGAAAGAGAGGAGAGGGGACTGTCACAGCAGAGCCCTACCCATTGGCATCCCCCTCCCTCCCACCCACACATTGCTGAACAATCAGAGGTGGAAGGACTGAGCATCTGGCCACAACTGGACATTGAACCACTGCTGAGAAAGTCATATGAGGTGTGAGGGATAACATAAATACATAAAATAAGCCCAGACCGAGGGGAGGCACTGGTAGCTATTATTCAATATATTTTAACCTTACTTGCATATAGTATTTATCTAAAAAAATTCTGCATTCATCCTTATCATTTTCACCAAAAACATACATACTGTGTGCAATAATAATAACAGTAATAATAATAATTTCCAACTTACAAAGATGGCATTTGCATAGTATCCACCCATACTGGTAGACACTTACAGAAGAAAGTTATGTTCTGTACCCTCCTAAGAGTGAATCAAACCCGCAACCTGCAACCCATACGACACCCTGCATTAAAGTCACAGTGTGACTCACTGTCTGCGTCGGCGAGGCAGAGCGTGGGGGTGTACAGGCCTCTGGGCTTCCTGGGGCCTGTGGACAGGCAGATGGCCTTGCTCCGGCGGGAGCTGGACCGCGACTGAGGCTGGGGCAGTGGTACGTTTGGGTCCGGGGCTTGGTGGAAGATCTGGGGGACAGAGGAAGAACAGCCAGACTTTAAGACTCCTCAGGTTGCAACAGTAGCCTCTCTGGGCAGGGAGGTACAAAATGAAACAAATCGTTGTGTAAGAGGTGTTCAGCTATAAGCTACTGTTTGTGCACTTCTGGCTTCAAAGTATTTCTCAGATTTAACCAAAAGGGAGGAATAAACAAGCATTAAAGAAGATAAACTTCATTCTACACAGCCATCTTCACCTGATCTTCAAAAACCTTTAACCTTGTACATAGCACCACCTGCTGGCCAAAGAAAATATGCATTCAGAACCAAAAATAACCAAAAACCCATTACATCTATAAACTAGATCCTGGATGTTTCTATTCAGGATTTCTTTCACATCAGGTCATTTTTTGTGGTGACTCAAATAACCACAATATGTGGTTGAGAAGACCATGCTGAAATATCCAGTCAAGGAGCCAGTCAAGGGTGGCCACAACTCTCTAACAGATCCCTTGACTTGAACTGATATTAGACAATAAACTACCAGTTTCTTTCAGAATTTCTGTTTGACAAAAAAAACAAATTCTGCAAGCTTCTGGCCTGTGGTCAAGACATAACCAGTAGTCACTCTGGTTGTTCAGCAAGCTACACCTAAGGCCTGGTGTCATCTCTCATGGCTAAAGTGCTCAAGCCATGGTCATTGGACATGGTCATTCTTCGGTCCCACTTGCCTTCTCGTAGTTCTCAATGAGGATTTCCACCACAATGTTCTGGAACTTGATATTCATCATGGCTGCCACAGTCTCCTCCTGCGAGCGCATGAGCGTGGGGCCAAAGATCACGCCCAGGTTTGACACGGTCATCAGGTTCATCTGGCTGTGGGTGGACACCCTATCGCCAAGGAAACAGGGCATTACCACGCAGTGTCCTCACACACCACTGTCTGTCCAACCAGCTCTGTCATAACCTGAGGATGTCTGACGCACCAAATGACACTTGGCTTAAATACCAAGAAAATGAAGGTGACTAATCTCTTTATATTGTAACAATGATTATATACACATATCCTACACTGGAGTTGTTTCATAGTGATCTTGGGACTACAATAATTATATATTCTTGAACGTCCTTCTGACGTCATTAATATTCTCCCTAAATGGATAACACCCCTTTAAGAAGACAAGTCCCAGAGAAAGACCTACTATTTAGGTGTTCAGATTCCTTTAATTGTGAAGCAACAGTGAATAGGAACTCTGTGATCCTGCCAGTAATTCATATTGACTTAACAACGGGTCATCCAAACGGATATATCCATATAATGACTGATGACAACAAAGAAACTGCCATCATGTGACCAAATTCCAGGTCTCGATGCTGACTCTAAAAGCCCCTTACAGAGAAGCAACAAAGAGCAAAGAAAGAGCCTTGTCCCTAGCCTCACACTGAGGCCATCACTCATGTAAGTGACATCAGAGCACATTAGATGTGAAGGAGGCAGCTACAGTGTAATGCCTGGGGTATTATTAGTTCTGCTACAGCTGATTTCTAAATGAGCCTAAGAGAGACCAGAAGGCTGAGTAAAAGGCCATTACTCCCTTCCCCAAAAATCACATCACCACATACACAGAGCTACTAAGGTGTAAACGAAAAAGGTTACTAAGCACACCGGGTGTAATATTTAGACCCCTCAGATTAAAATAAAAAAAAATGTCACAGACATATAATCTGCAATTACAGCATCTTCTGAGAGGCTGCAGTAACATAATTCTACTAGGGGCCCTATAGCGCTATAGTAGTAATTCACCCCGTGCCCAATGAGATGATCTGAACCTAAACTGCTGTTAATGATCAGCCAATGTTTTTAACAGTATTAGCAGAGCACCTGGGGGTTACCTCTCGGTAGGAGCAAATTATTTCAACAGGTGAATCTAATACTGTAGAGCAACACTTTCACAACCCAGTAAGCATTCTGCTCTGACTGAAGGAATTGCCTTTACCTCTTTGCTCCTAAAGAGCAGAGCCATAGCTCATGAACAAGGGTTGTCATGCTATGCACATTATTCATTTATGTAACACTTATGCATTCATTTCTACATGCATTCCTCTGCTCAAGGGTAAAAGAGCAGTGCCTCACCTGGCTTTACAACCAACCTTTTGGTTGGCAACCCCATCCCCAAACCACTACACTTCACTGTGTTCACAGTTTTTTCACCAGTCAGTCTCTTTGAGTTATTTTTAGATAACTGGTCTAAGGAACACTCTTGCTGGAGACCTACTTGGCCAGATGCTTGATCAGTATGTCCAGCATCTCTTTGTTCTTGTCGGGCAGCTTGTGGACCAGGGCATGTACAGCTCGGACCCGGTAGTTCTGATCGTCTGACTCTGCAAGACAAAGCAGCATGATGCATACGGGCACCTTTTGCCTTTGAGCACCTGCCTCTGGGTGAGAGGGCAAAGCTCACAACATAACTGTTACATTACTAGACGTGATGAATTCACTTTGCAAGAGGTCCATACCCAGAGTGACTTACATTTCTTACAAGTTGCATACTAATAATTTACAGTATATAGCTGGTTATTTCCTGAAGAACAGATTAAGTATCTTGCTCAATGGAATATCACAATCAACATGAACTCACTTCTTCATAGTGTAGCGCCCATTCAACAAATAAATGCAACCCCTTCTTAAAATACATAACAAACACAGGCCAGTTCTCCTGCTGTTAGGGGTGTACTGTGTGTCTCCTTGCACAAGGTACTTTCAGTGTACTTATTATGCTTGATTCGAGCTGCAAACTACATCTGGGAGTTACATCAGATAGGGACTCCAAATATTATTAGCTTTTAAACCACCAGTAGCTACTTCACATCTGGAGGAAATGACTCGTAAATCTGTGACATTAACAGACGCCCTCCCCAGGGTCCCTCCTCTACGCTTCGCTTTTGGGAAATGCCGTCTGACGACTTACTGACAGCCATGATGAAGTCTTTGTGGAACCGGTAAGTCATGAGAGGTTCAGAGAGACACCTGGTGGAAGAGAAGTATACAAGCAGATTAGGACAATTCAACAGTTAAAACACGTTCCATTGTGAGTTTACTTAGTGGACACTCTCATCACATCCTAGGCAGCTTACAACGTCAGTCATGAAATATGCGTACCCTAGTTTTACAGCTCGATTTTTACTGGAGATATACTGTGGTGCCATGAGCAGGGAGAAAAGCGCTAACGTCTTACTGATTATCAAGAAATGCCTGCCCTATCTTGATTTTGCTGACCGGCTAAGCAACATTTTTCATCGCAACAAAACATTGCGGTTTTGGCCTGCTGAGTGATGACACAACAGCATTTTACAACAGATCAACAGATAAAGGCCTGTCATGCTAAACTCACAATTGCACATGTACAAAGTGGCAAGGTCAATGAAGAAAACTGCAAATACCCTATTTTGTGAAAAGCATTTTTTCCAGATGGGAAATTTGTGGAAATTAACTGGTCACAAACATTTCTTACTTCACAGTTACTGTGACCAGGCCCCTAGAAGAAAGCAGTGTAGCATCTAACCACTGCGACCATTCATCTGAGTGGGAACAGCACAGGACATTGCTTATGGATTAGATTCAATGATGCAGAGAAACAGCCCTGAAACAACGTTCCTCAGTCTTGGCCCTGTATGTGTGTGGCATTTTTGTTTTCCAGATGAGCTGATCATGAATTTTGCTGTCAATTGAACACTGGTCTCCAATCCTGGTTTAACAGCTTTGTGTAAGAAATTGGTTTCTGGTGGTGTTTTCACTACATTCCAGTTCAGAACTGAAGTGAAGTGTTTTGAAGTGTGATGAATAAAGTTAAATACTAACCTATGTCACTAATTTGTAAATTAAAAATAAAAAAAACATGAAAAAATGCCTTTACTTACTAGCGAGAAATTCCACCAACTATACATCAGGATCAAAAAGAAGTTGGAACTGCATCAATGTTGTTCTGTAAAACCTGCATCAGCCTTTTTCATAACAGCTCATCAAACCTAAGCAATTAAGAGCTTGTCTGGGACATGAGGCAGCATGCACAGGGGTGACTGCCTCCTGGACTGGGAGACAGGCCTCTGAGGGAGGGCTGACCTGAGGTAATTTTTCAGGCCGCTGGTGATGGTCTTGTTGTCCCAAGTGTCGGGGTCGAGGTCCATATCTGTGGGCGCCTTGGCCGCTGCAGGAAAAATATTCATCGCACTTTCGTGTGAACTGAGTCACCTTTGTTATAAGGCTCCTACACTGCGTGAGGTTTTGGCCTTTAAAACTGCTGAAACACAACACTGGTAGGATCTCTGACTGGTTTCCTGTTTTCATTCAGCTTGGTGTGTTTGTTACTAATCTTTGAAATTTGTTAACAAAAACTCCGGCCTGTTTATAATGGATGTTTGAAACAGCGGACTGTTTTCTGGGAATCCTGATGCAAATTGGCTCATAGTCCTAAAAGACATTTTTAGTTCTGTGCTCTTCCACACAAGGGGGGTGGGAAGAGTTGGGAGCTGTTTACGTCTTGGTGACAAAGCATACTGGTAGAGCCTTGATACAAGGCAGTCGTTCCCATGTCTGTCCACTGCCGCCCAGCAAGTCATTGCTATGACAAAATAGCTACAGTGATTAATTCTACAGTCACTGCATGTGTCAGTTATACAATCATTTAAATACTTAGAAATCTTAGTGGAAATAAGGGCCTTTCTTACCAAAAACTGAAGTCATCAGCCTCTGCACTTTAGAGTTAACTCCTCCTATTCTGTAGAGTCCCATGGTGTTAATTCCTGAATGTGGAAATGTGCACACATTCGTTCATAGCCGTGCGAACAAGCACACACACACACACACACACACACACACGCACACAGAATTTTGGACATAATGAACGACTGTGTGATTATACCCATTCTAGAGTTTCCACACTTGTCAAATCATTGCAATAAAGGCAGTTTAGCACAAAACGCCTAAGATTGGAATTACTGGTACTCAAGTCTAGTCTGGCATTAAACTACACTCCATTCAAAGCTTAACGAACTGTTTAAGTTGTAAAGTCAATGATAACATTCTACTGAAGTGGTCTGCATGGTTTATTGCATTGCCATGTTCGGCTAGTGATCCCTGATAATGGGGGGGAAGTGAGGGAGATGGCACATGACTCACCCCTTATCTCCACCAAGTGAATGCACTTCCTCACGAAATTAAAGCCGGCTTCATTTAGAAACACTGCAATCAACAGAGAGGGACACATCTGAGTCCATGATTTGGGTCAAGACAAAGGCTGTTGATTGCACATGCTTGGAGCTGTAATTTTTAGAGTAGAGCTCTTGTTCCAGACACAAAGATTGACTGCACAAAGGAAAGACGCAGACAGCAGGCAGGAAACTTACTCTCTTCTTTCTTGCTCAGAAGAGCAGGAAGGGTGTATATCTGCAGAAAAATGCAAAATGTCAGTTAGCCAAAAATCTATTTATAATCCCCACATTATGTCCACCTCAAGGCTAAAACATACAATACAAAAAACATTAGAAGGTTGAACTTGTTTTGCACTTATTACAACCACTGTTGCTTCAAATACCCAATCTTACCCAGAGATCTTTAACCCTTGCTGAACCTGACCACATACTTTACTAAAACCCCACTCTAAACCACCATGATGTGAGGCCTTGTTGAATGGATGTATAAGGCAAGGGATAAAGATGTGATTTTCAGTAAAGAGGGTTATGAGAAACAGATTCACCATTAGTAAAGTAATTACAGGCAGTTAGGTCAGTATTTAAAAAAACAGTCACCATAGCTATGTTCATAATGCACAGAAAACTGAAAAATTTCCCCACGTTTCTCTTTGTCATATGTTAAATCTGTATCATCCCACTACAGTATTTGTTCACACTCCACAGTTTCCCATAAGTCAATGCACAACATGATGCAAAAAATGCCTGAATTACCACATCCGTGTGCTGGGCACTAAAATCACTATCCACCTGAAATACACAATATTATGCAGACTTCACAAGGGATAGAATACAAACCATGACTACCATATATACTCTATGATACTGCCACAACCCAAGCTCTCCTTATGAACATTTATTAAAATACAGGCAATACATAATATTGTAACAGCAGTTACAATAAACTATGAGCAGCAATTTCATGTGAAGACTTGAAAGAATTTTTTTTAAAAAGGATGAATTTATGTCATGCCTTGTTTTTTACAACACATGGCATTTCACAGATCAGACAGAAGAGGGCAGACACATCTGTATAAAGAGCCAGGGGGAGGAAACAGTGGCACAAAATCAGCTCTTCTGTAGTGCTGGGAGGGGAGAGTGTTCTTACCGGCTCCTTGCCATCCATGGCCTCCAGCCAGAGCCGCCTGTTGGATTCAGACAGCGCCTGCAGAGTGATGATGCCGTGCCTGGGGGGAGAGACGCAGGGAAACGGGGGGCTTTTAGGCCTTCCTGCACATGCTGCTCTCTCCAGAACAAAACACGGCTACCGACGGGAACACAAGTTAAACAGAGTGGCTACATCATTTTCTTTCCCGCCCGCTGGATGTAGCTACATTTTAGCACACGTCCGCATTTGGTGCTTCCTGTGGCTGCCCAGCTTCCCAGATTAACGTTTATATTCCCAAAATTAAAACGGCTGACCCGACCCACTGTGCGCATTATTTTCCTTCCAAGAACGCAGCCTGCATTAACCTTCAGCTCTGATGGCCAGGTGTTTCTGTGCCATCGTACGCCATGTGGCCCTGGAAGATGGCTCCTCTTGGCCACCTGTTTCAGTGCACTGTGCCCCGCGCATGACAGTGAAGTGACAGGGGTGTGGTCAGCCAACCCTTCAGCCTGCACAGGGTGGCACAAGACTACACGCAGCTGGGCACTGCTCCTACACGGAGCTCCCTTAGCCAGCGAAGTGCATGGTGGGTAAATCCCCGCAAGCCAGGAAAAGGACGAATCACGAGCCCTAACTTGAACAGCGGTGCATTCCACACAGAGCCCTGGGGAAGGGAGGAGATTGCAAATATACAGAGCTCTGGAGAAGAGACCTGAACATCTCTTTCTCTCTCTCTCTCTCATTCTCTCTGTCATGCCGTGAATCCAGAAAACTTCCTTACTCAAGCCAACGGCCATTGTCACAAATTCCAACCGAATTCCCCCACCACAAATGATTTTTTTTTTCATCCGCCAAGCTCCCGTCGCAGTGCCCCGCGTGCCACGCCAGACGGCACGCGCTGCTGTGAGGGTAATTAACCAGACGGGCAAGTCAGTCGCGGAGTGGGAAAGCCGTGGCACGATGGTTTACCGGCTCCACTTTATTTTAATTACAAGCGCTTGGTAGGAACATCATTAGCACCATTTCAGCTGACAGGCGTGTATAACGGCCACGTAATTACACCTGCTTGAAATAAAAGCATGGCCCACGTTTCCTGCATTGCATGGATGAAGCATGTGTAACTCATGCGTGGACACGAGATACAAGGGCAGAAGCAAGGGGGTGAGGGGCTTGGGCTAAACTCTGATCCACTGGTTAGTGCAGACACTCTTTAGAAGCCTCGCTGTTTAGCCACCATGCAAGCCAGCCCGTATCGGCTGTTGTGAGACTGGTCTGGGCCATTGAGCAGTGCTGCAATGAACATATCCCCAGAATGCATCTGGTGCAAGTCTTCTGTTGCCATGGGAAACCCAGTCAGATCACGTGCACTGCGGCGTTAATGTGGTCAGGGTGGCAGGAGTCAAATTTTTGGCGTGAGGTTGCTGCCCTGCAGACATTTACGTCTCCATAGCAACCTCTTTTGGATATCCATCTACTCCAAAAAGGCACACACAACCAATGCTTTGTGAGAGGGGGAGCTACAGAGAATGCTTGGTGGGCCTTTGTGTTCTTTCAAAACAGCCTGGGGAATGAGCTGGCTGAACCCTTCCCAGCATCCCCACTAGCGGCTCACCATTAGCCAAGCCCGTGTATGATAACATCAGACTGCGAGTGTGTGCTGATTTGTTGTGGGGAATCAACATTGCATGCACTTTGGAAATATGGATGGGAGGAGGTGGGGTGTGGATGGGCGTGAGGGTTTGGCTAGGGTGTGATCGCCGGGTGATGCTACGGGCAGCGTGCATGCAAAACCATGCAACAGCACTACAGAGGCACAATGCTGGTCACATACCGGACTTTACAGAAAATTTTCAGAGGTCTGAAAAGACTTCCGTGACAGATGGCATTTCTACATTAACATGGAAACAGAGAGAGGGGCATTTGGAACAAGTGAGGAAAAAAGGTTTCTATCTGCACACACAATACACAGGAGGTACACTGGAATCATGCGAGAGGCAAACAGATGACAATGCGAGATGTCATGTCTTTATCTGGGGTGCTCTCTGTGCTGATAATGGTACATCGTAAATGGACTGCATTTATATAGCGCTTTTCCACTCATTTGAGTTCTCAACGCACTTTACAAGTTTATGCCTCACATCTACGTACTAGTGACAGAGGCTGCCATACAAGGCACCAACTGGCCACTGAGAGCAGTTTGGGGTTCAGTGTCTTGCTCAAGGACACTTTGACATTCTGCCAGGAGGAGCCAAATTTGAACCAGAGATCTTCCAATCCCCAATCGACTGCTCTACCTCCTGAGCCGCTGCTGCAGAAGAGGGTGTGCTTCCCCTAGATGGGGCTCAAGGCATGAAATGGTGGCCTACTCAGAGACATCTGCCCCAACTTGTTCAACGTGTGTCTGTCAGAACCCACAACATAGAAGCTATGCGATGCATCTTTGCCTGGAATCGTACAGTACAACAGAGTTGGGTCAGTGCCTAACCATGACCTGACCCTAAGCTGACCAAGCCAAACTGTGTTTTAAAACAGAAAGCACACAGAGAGACCACAGACCTCTCCACCACCTCGATGTCAAAGCAGAAGCGCTTGTCAATGGAGTCCGTCTTCCTCCGGATACAGGACTTGAGCTTGAACATTTCGGGTGGACTTGTGATCAGACCGTTCTTTTGAGAGAGAGAAGAAAAAGTCTTGACATGTTTCTGTCACTCTGGGACATGTACAACATGAAGTAAAGACATTGCCGTGGTGCTACTAGGAAAGGGTGAATTCTTCATCTGTAACTCTGGCATGTTGCCTGGCCTGACCAATAAAATGCTTGCTATGCTAACAGAGCTTATCAGCTGAACTAATGCAAACATGATGTGGCCAAACATGACCGGGTGAAAGGCCAACTGGAGTGCAACCTTATGCTAATGGCAATTCAGAAACATCACACTGAATGTGTTCTCTTTGGGTGAAGTGATGTCCCTTTTCTTTTCCAAAGGTCCTCCGCACCTGTTTGCTGCCAGACTTATTTTCTGAGTTGCTCATGGTGAACGTCTTGCTCCCTTTCTCGTAAGTGCAGTAGTGCCGAATCCATGTGCAGCCAAGGGGTCCTGGAAAAGGGCAGACAGTAGCCATCAAAGATGCACAGCGCCACAAAAACAACAACAGCTCTGCTATTTCCTGTTACACTGGAATCAAACACAAAAAAATGCAAAGAGATCAAGATAGAATTTTTCTCTTATCTAAAATGATTCCGGAATTTGACGTAAGGCGTGGCACGATATTTGCTTTCCTTTGGTCAAGGAAAATACAACTGAACCGAGAAAGCAAACAGCGAAATGGGCTGAACACGAAGAGTTAGGAGCACAAGATAGTTTATTCACCTTAGAGGGAGCCCTGACACGGGAGAGTGAGGACAGTCCTGCAGTGTATTCTGGTTATGAAAACAAGCATGTTTATAGGGGAGAGTCGCCTCCTACTTGAGGCATCCGGACACTTACTCTTTTCCTGGACGTAGAGAAAGCCCTCCATAGTCCACTGCCCTGGAGCTTTGTAGTCCTGGTCTGCGGACCTTATCCTCCTCATCAGCTTCTCCACTTCCTGCCGGGTGCTCTCAAAGTTGTTCCTCGTCTTCGCCGAGCAGAATGGAAACAGGCCATTTCAATGGAGGGCTGTGCATTCAGTGGATGCAGCTTCAAACCCAGTCCCCCCCAAATCTCCTTAAAAAGCCAGCTTCGCCCTGGATGTCTTCACAAACCAGCTCCCCCCGAATCTCCTAAAAACCGATCTCCCTCTCAAACTCCTCGAAACCCTGCTCCCCTAGCCTCAGTGCACACAGCAGAGGAACTTACCTGCGAGACTCAAGTGATTATTGCTAGAACGATTTACCCCTTTTATCACAACTAATTTAATTAGAAACGGCAAGGCCGACTTCACTGGGCATTGCCAGCAGCCTACGCACAGCTGGGGCGTACAGGAGATCTGGGAACGGGACACAGTTCAAATAAATACTCTAATCAGAGTAAGCCTTTGCAGGAAAGACGGCACTCCACGTCTCAGGGCCTTCCAATTGTCTGGCGTGAAAGCTAATGCTGGGTAATGCACAAAGTGCCAAATCCTATTATTATTTCTTGAAGGGAAGAACCGTTTCATAGCATTCTGAGTGACGTGCCCCTTGCTGCTCCTTAAAGGGGGAAACCTGCCACCCGACTCCCCCACCCCGCTGCTGGACCATTAACCCTGCTTCACCACCCTCAGAAGAGGACAGAGGAGGGCTCTTACATTTTGCAGATTGAACTGCAGCTGCTGCTTGTATGGCTCAAACTCGTGTGCCAGCTCGTAGCCCTCATGGTAGAAGGTGAACAGGCCCTGGAGGAAAGCCAGGAGCTGAGAGGAAACAACAGCAGACAAGAGAGAGAGAGAGAGAGAGGGAAAAAAACAACACAGCCCATCAATTAGTGTTCCGCTGTCTTCCTGCGGACAGATGCAAGCAGTCCGTAATGCATGGAGCCGAGTGAACGATTCGTCGGGGTCTGAGGTGCTTAATCGCTCCTCTTGTGAGCATACTGGCACCCATCCAGACACCGTATCGCTCATTTCAAACGACAACAAACAGCAGCAAAACAAAGCTGGAAGGGCATTGCCTTGGTTTCGGTGCTTGAAGCAGTTTGGGAAAAGCCCGGCACTTTGGTCTCTTAGTAATGCGGACTTAAGCCGGCTCAGTTGCGGTTTAACACCAGGACGAGTTGCTGGCTCCGCTTGTTGTGGTCCTGTTAGGTCAGCTGCAGTCTGAGCGAGCCATACTTTCACTGGGGCATCTTCAGCAGGCACTTATGGGCCGTGACGGAGTCATGGGAGTTCCTCGTGAGTGGTGGGAGGCTATAACCTTTAGCTACTGTGCTACTTGCAAGCAACGGGAAATAGATGTTTTTGCACTCTTCAGACACTAATAAAACTGTATGGAGTTTAAGGATGAGTCATGACGTTCTCGGCCCCATTTTATTAGCAGTAATTGTGGCCGCCGTCGCATTCCCGAGCTACCCTCTGCTTCCTGGTTTCTGATTGGCCGCGGCTTTGCACGGTTACTGCCAGCGACATAAATAAACAGGACGCTGACCTTTTAAAGAGCGTCATCGCTCTCTTCTCACGCTCTCCAGCCTCATAATATCCGGGAGCAGGAGGTTTCCAGTAAAATGTCCCCCACAAAGAGACGTTAACACCGGAATCTCAAAAGCTGCTCTATAGAGCTTTTCAATTGTACCTTGTATCTTTTGTGTGCTTTGCTTGTGAGCACAGATAAGAGGTTTTTTTTTTTTTTTTTTTTACGAGTGTCTTTATTCAGAGGGGCATCTGTATTGTCTAATTCTGTCAGGTCTTTTGGTCTGAGGTTTGTTGCACGTACATGTACGAATGACACATGGTAACTGTGTGGGGTAGGGGCATGGCCACATGGTGGGGTCGTGAGGGTTGAGAGGCTTCTGAGCTCCTGTGATTGGTTTCTTCTGTGGTGACCCAGCGGTATAAAATGCACATGTAATGGCACAAACAGATATTGACTTTCAAGGAACCTAATGAATTGTGGTAAAATGGCAATGTGTACTTAAAACCCTGTATGATCAATATTTATATGTAGCCTCACAGAAGCTTTTGAGGGCAGGGTGACTGTTAAGGCTGACATCATTTAAATTACCAAAGGCAGCAATAGTTGGAGGGAGAAAGTAGTGCTAACGAGCAATAATTTCAGTTTCATGTTGGAAAGTGTCATTCATAATTCCACTCTCATTTGTGAGTCCATGTGTTCCCAATAGCACATTTTTACCCAGAGCGCACAGCAAGTAGTTTACAGAGTTTATTCAAAGAGCAAGTCATTTGCAGTTTACCCACAGTGCATAGCAAATCATTTACACAGACTACCCAGGGTGCACTGCCAAATCATTTACATAGTTCACCCACTGTACATGAGAGATATCAGGCCTAAAAGCACTGTAACAGTGTTTCCTTGGCAGGTAAATGTCATTGGTACGCAAAGAGTAACAAACATGAAGTGTACTATTATGATTGATATACAACAGTCTACAGTTCTCCATCAAGACATCACAATCCGCAGAGACAACTTTTACTGTACAAATGACTGAAAGGGGTAACAGATGCTATAAAGAATGTACTGGCATGAAGAGGCTGCAGGTTGGATTGGGGGTCTGGACTCCCTATAGGCATACATAGGCTGAAGTAATGGGCTTCAATCCATGGAGTTACAGGCTCAGCTCTAGGCTTTAACACAGCTGGTGCTTTATATCAAGCTGTAGACACAGATATGTCAGATGTGCAATTTTATACAGCAGAATTGATAATGGGACATGAATGATAAATATAAAGGTTAGTGAAGGGTCACTACTAGAAGAGATACTGTATAAGCCATTGTAAAAAGACTTGCACTCGATGTTTCTGAACAAAGTTGAGGCTAAAAGACTCAAGCATTTGGGCACACTCCCTTCATTTGTGAAATGGCATTAATCTACTCTAAAAGTAAATTACAGAGAAACTGCCATTCACTGCCTCTATCATCAGTGAGCCTATTAACAAGTACTTAGTTCATGGCAGCAGACCCAAAATGAAATACACTTTTTTTTTTCCTGACACTTTAAAATAAATCCAAATCTCTTGGTACTGCTTAAAGGAATCAAAATAGCTCAGGTCTTTGGTCCCAAGCCATCCTCACAATTGGCCTTGCGATGCGAGCTGCTTTGGGTCTGTCGAGACAGACAGCTTTCACCACAACTGACAAGTCACTGGTTTCTCCACTGTTGTAACTGGCTCACAGGAAGTTGGGAGTGTCCTCGCTTACCTCTCACTGGTGAAACTGCCCCTTTACATACCTCACTCTCGTTACATTACATTACATTACATTACTGTCATTTAGCAGACACTCTCATCCAGAGCGACCTACATAGGTTATACATACAGTATACACTGAGGCAACTGTGAATTAAGTACCTTGCCCAGGGGAACACTGGCAGTGCCTCAGCGGGGAATCGAACCAGAAACCTTTCGGTTACGAGTCCTGCACCTTACCACTACGCGACGCTTTTGATGAAGAGTGTCTGAAAGCGTGGAGATACTGTTCCAGCTCGGCAGCTGTGGCCCAGGTAATGGCTTTAATTACGAGTGTGGGCAGGGCAGACGCACCAGATGCGAGCCTCCTAATCTGTTAAACCCACTGACTGCCCCGCCACGCATGGGCTTTGAAGACGCGTCAAAAATGAGTGACTCCCCTTAAATAGCACACAGGAAACCATTACCTTTGAGCTTGCTTTCCAGTGTTAAAGCACGCCATCTGTGCTCCTGCTATGCCCTATCAATGCTTCAAACACACATGAACTGAGGAGAGAATCTCAATTTCCATGAGACAGCTTTAATCAGTATGAGCAAAACTGAGACACCAAACGCATGGGGAGCACATAAATACATACAGATATTGTGCCTTCCATATTTATTCATGTCCCCAGATTAAATATTACATTTCTGCTTAAATTAATCTTACATTTAATTACATTAGATTGAATTAAATTAATCTACTATTAAATTTATGCTAAAATTTAAAAAAGTTGTGCTTTAAATCAAACAACTTTTTGCACAGTACCAAGTTACAGTGTTCACGAAGCACAGCAAATCATACTGCAGATGACACATGGGTTTTGATGCAGAGGGCACTGTTTATATGATTAAAAGCAAGTAAAAGCAAGAAATTCATCCAAGTAGGTTGTAATACATCCACGTGGCCTCAGGCTCAAACGCCTAAAGCTGCAAACCAGACAGGAAAAGCAACATTATTGGGATCTCTGCATGCTCTGAAACTAGTGTGCGTATTAGATGTTACTAACAAGACACTACTAAGATACAGTATTAATTACACTGTGGCCTCTTGTTGTAAGTACAAGGTAATGAGTGAAGCACAGGTTAGACTAGAGCGGACATTGGACAATGGGGACTTCCAAATCACTGACCTGTTTCATGTCTAAAACCTACAGTTTGCTTTGAGTGTTCCTGGCCAGAGGTGTGGAAATTCATTATATCAATGTCCAATACTGCACCAGGAAGGAATTCATTTCAATCACAGCCAGCGCCTTTCTTGAATTCAAATTCGGTGAAAAACAATATCGCGCACAAAAACATGCCAAGGCATAACTTACCGGTTCAACAAATTCAAATTTTTTCTTCTCTTGCACTTCCTGGATTTTGAAGACGTACTCGAGGGAGGCATCACAAAAGAGCTGCCTCTCCTTGTCAATCTGGGTGTCTGCCTGAGAATGAGAAGCCTTGGTTACCTCGGCGACGGGGTGAAGATTCACACAGCAAATCACTGAACCTTTCGGATCATTATTAATTATGCTGCTGGCGCAGCTACAACGAAGAATGTTTATTGTAGATATGGTTTAAATTACAGTGAATGACGGGCATTTTGTTATACTGAAAACAACAATGGGGTACTCAGTTTGGTACCTTTTCTGAGAGCCAAAGACCCATGAAATCATGGCTTACCTCCTGTAGAAAGGACTCTTTCTTTTTGGATGATAAATTCAGGTGCTTCTCTAAAACCGAGTAGTACTTCTCCGTTTCCTTGTCAAACTTCTTCTTTCCTTCCTTAAAAAAAGTAAACATAGAATCAAATTAACTTTCAACCCACGCTGGAATTTCCTGTGCTCTGATTACTGCGATGAGCACCCAATCTTCTTGGAGATAAACACATTATGTAAGACACAACACTTGTAAACAAACATCCATGCAAAATTATACCCAAAGCACCTTGATTTGAAATCATTTTCATTCCTCTTGGAAGTCCTCTTCCAAAAACAATTGTCACTCACTGGCTTTGAACAGGGGGAGCATTTTACAGATGTAGTAGAAGGACACAGCCACTAGGTGGCAGTCTAAAGCCATGGCTCAACCATTGCTTTTTTATATGACGCTCCACAACCTGTGCATACATGAAAGGATAATGACTGCAAAGTCCTCTGGGCACAGCGATCACACACATGACCCCGCCCTGCTTACGCCCTTCTGTGCATGGCTTCCATGCTTTAGGAAACAGGAGAAAGAACGGGCCTCTGCATCCGTAGTCACTGGAGGACACAAATGGATTCTCTGTGGGAACGGTCATTCCCAGAAGAGAGGGCCCTTTCCGGCTTTAAAATAAATTCCGGCCCACAGCCTGAAGCCCTCGCGACATTTCTGGCAGCTCTGGAAATTTTGGTCTGACGATGTCTCAAGGCACCAACTGTGTCTACACAGCCTCCGTGCAGGGACATTCAGGTGACAGTTATGCATAGACATTTTCTGCATTTTTTTTTCTTTTCTTCCCCAACAGAGCACTGATTATATTACATTATTCATCTGCTCACCAGATGACCTTACCCAGGGCAATGTACACAGGTTGAATTTTACATGCTCTCAATTAGCCGGACGTTTACTGCAGCAGCTCAAGGTAAGCGCCTTGCCAAAGGGTGCGCCAGCTGTGAATCGAACCTACAACCTTCTGGATAAATGTTCCTGAATTGCCAGACCACACGCTGACCCTGACAGGAGTTTTGGAGGATGCTCTGATGAAAAATAAAATAAATAAAAAAGATAATCTTCACGATCACACACTGAAGGGCACAACTAATTCCTTCTCCTTTGCTCCTCTGTCCCTTATTAAGCTACTCACCTGCTGCCCAGTGGCCACCCATGAGCCAAACAGCCTCGGCCCGGCCTGGAATCGGTGAGTCATTCCGACCGGCAATAATAAATAAAAGAGCCTTTCGGATGAGGGCTTTCACATCTCTTACAAGCTCCGCTCGCTGGATTTAATGAGGCTCTGCATGAGCGGAAACGCTGACTCCCGCTGCCAGACTCACCAGGGTTTTGAGCAACACATGACATGCGTTCCAACCAGCACTGAGATCTTGTGTCCGCGGCAGAAAGAAAAGAAACAAAATAATAATATTTTTTAAAAAAGTTTCACTTTTTTGCCAGCCCTCTGGTAGAGGGGTCTTCTTCTGGGTCCCTGGGTGAAACCAGATCCCGATTGTTTGTCTTCCTGTTTTGGCATAAACAAAACCCTTCCCATGACCCCCTGTGGCAACCCCGAGTGTGAGCCGCTGTCCCTGCCGTGAGCTAGCCGAAGGGCGAGCTGGAGAGTTGGGGCTGTTTGGGTGTACTGACACACCACCCCACACTACCGGAATCTGCTCTCTTGAATCCCTTTCTGAGCTCTTTCCTTTCGCTTGTATCTCTGGTGACCAACTTTATGGGGGGGGGGGGGGGGCACTCAATCAGGGTTTTGCAAAATACATATGACAAAAGGTGAAAAACTGTTGTTGTTCATGATGTTCATGATGAAATGTTCAAAAAGGTGAGTAGGTGGTGTCAGTCTCCTGGGGGTTCAATGGATCTTGTGTTAAAGGGACAAAACAATAACAAAAATAGGATGAGCATGCAGAATATTTTTGCATCTATATTGGCCAATAGGTGGCATGGCCGGGGGGTAGGGGCGTGGCGCTTGGGACCAGCCCTCTCCACGTCAGTGATGGCTGTGTGGGAGAAATACGGCGACAGGACAGATTAACCTTCACTGCCACTCCAGGCCTTAGTGTCCATTAGGCCTTGAGATGTGTTTGGTCTGAGTTCAAGAAAGGGGGGAGTTGGGGGCGGCATTCATTTAATGGTCCTATTTTTCCCCCCCTAAACTGGAATTGGATGAGCTGGTTTTGTCATAATGAAGACAGAGGTGCTTTCATGTGTGGAAGTGCCTGTGTTTACGGGCTCCTCCCGCTGAGACGGGCCTCTGCTCCCCAGGCTTTTTCAGTGCCACTTCACCGTTGGGGGGCTTTTTTAAGGAGTGCGACGGCACGCAGACACGTCCCATGCCTGGGGGGGGCACTTTGAAGTCCTAATGAACTGGAATCTGGACATAACCCTGCCATGGAGACAGAGGAGGCACCCATCAATGAAAAGGGGATCGGGGGGACTGCCACTGGCCCACAATATGCACTGCACCATGTCCAAGGCAGGGATTGGCTAGGCTGCTTGTTTGTTTGTTTTCCTTGGCCATCAGGTGGGGAGGGGGGATTCAGACAGACCACTCGTGTGTGCTGGTTGTGGCGGTGGTGGGGGGGTGGGGTGCATTTCACACACCACGCTCCTGTCTCTCCGATGGCGAGCGCTTGGCTCGGTTCTCGCGCTGGGAATCCTCGCCACCCTCGCCTCGTCTCGCCTCTCCTCCGCCGCGGCTCTTTGATGTCGCTTGTCGGGAGCGCTGGGGCTGTTAATTATAAATGATGCGTTGCGAGGGCTGCATGCTGGAGGAGACGTGCTGACTGATGCAGCCTGCTCAGCGGGCCTGCCGCGACGGCGGGGGAAATACGCAGGGGAGACGCGTTCTCGCCAAAACGCCCCTCAAGACATCTATGTAAGACTCCCATAAGCTTCCACAGTGTACACAGCGTCTTTGCTTAGCAGACATTCTTATTCAGGGAAAATGACATTGCTTACACAGCACACATTAAAATTTAACTTTAATAATGCAGTTCAGGTTAAGTATCTTGCCGAAGGGTACAACTGCAACCTGCAACCCTTGTTCTACATACAAATCCCTACACTGCCCTGCAATGCCCCCCCCTCATTGTGACAACATCCTCAGAAGATTTCAAAACTTCATGGTGGGGAAGTAAATGTAAATGGAACATTTAAATAAATAGTAAATAGCATTTTTTAAAATTCTTACCTCTATTTAAGCCAATGATGTCATACAGTTTTGACAGCTGTGTTTATCAAACTTACTCAAACTTTTAACTGCTGTGAAAAGTGAGAGACTTGACTTTGAGGGCACCTTCATTTTGGCAGTAAAAAACGTACTGTTTTCTACTGAATATAAATAAAAGAAGAAATAAAACTAGAGATGACTGAAGAGGTGGTGCTCATCACCTCCACGGTACCCTGTTGGCTGAAATGCAACACACGATGCATTCATCTTCACGACAAAACAGTATACCCTTCAGGATTAAAACCTCTCCCGCCGACCTCTTCAGCTCCACAAGCACCAGCCAACGCATGCAAATCATCCAAGAGCACGGGCGCTCAGACCAGCCCCTTTAAAGCAGGGGAGAGAGGATGAGCTGGAATGAGTCAGGTCCCATAACAGTCTCACAGCAGGGCCACGGGGCTGTGCAAAGCCAGGGGATTTCTGATGGAAGCCTGTGGGAAATGACATCACGGAGCCGCATGCGACAAGCACCGGAGATTCTGGGCTTGAAATGAAATGAGCATGAAATGTCTTTTTTTTTTTTATAAGCAATGAGCATTTGCTGCCCTCCCCCTTCCTCCCTGTGCTCACTAGAGAGCCAGCCAACCAGAGCTCCACAGATTTCAACCCTCCCCTTTGGGTGAGATCTTCACCTCCTTTGACGCTGCTGGTCAGGTCAGCTGTGAGTTACTGGAGGGGAATAAAACGCCTCATTCTGTTTGCAGCTTCTGTTTGTTTATTAGGCTTTGTGACAGCGAGTGGCTGCTCACAGACCCAGAATAATTACAGTCACCACAGCTGCTGTGAAAAATTTTGATTAAAAAAAAAGCCTAAACTCATGATTCAACCTAACCAGAATACGCCACGTCCTCAACACTGAGTGGTGAATGGATTCAAGCATGTGACACGTGCAGACCACTTGATGTTTTTTACCACTGTGTGATGGATTAGTGCATGTCCAGATGTGGTCAGCTGTGTTCTGCACATACCTCTGCTCCTTAGATGTCCTTCTGTACTCTTTGCAAGTCGCTCTGTATAAGAATGTTTGCTGAGTGATAAAATGTTAAAAGTAAATGTTTTTCACGAAGCCTTGCCATAAACTGCAGCCATGAGAGGGTGAAGGGAGCAAAGCAGTGAACACTCCTGGGAGCCTTCTGCTCTTTCAGTGACAGTTTCCAGACTGAGCACCGTCTGAATGACGGTTGCTTCCTCTGAGTGGCTCTCTGATGATCCACTGCGTGGGACAGCCAACAAAGAGAAAGAGTGTGGACACAAATATGCTACGACTGGCCTCCCTCCTGCCGCGTCCTCTCTGATGACCAGCTGGGGACCCCTGCTGGTGCTCCCTTTACGCCCTCTTCAAAACAGGGCCCATTAAAGAGAGACCCACGGGGAGCCGGCCTGCTGGGTAAATTGGCTGAGTCGGAGAGGTGATCACACAGGCTTATTAAGCGGACTTAAGTGAGCTACTTGCGTTTTAGCGTCCCGCGCCCTGGAGTGCCGGAGAGCTTCAGCTGACGTTCTCGACGTGTTTCGGATCCAGCTGCGCTCTGTGTTCAAACGAACCTCTACAATCACAAACATTTAGCCTTTTTGTCAAATATACACCTGCTTTTACAGCCAGGCATCCTGTGTGACAGGTGAGTGACAGCACTCGACAACCATTCAGGCTTGTAAATATTCAAAAACATTTTGCTGACATGCTTGCGTGTCACTCACTGATATGAGACAGAGCTGCTAACGATATGAATACATCTTGCACTTCTGCCTGAGGAAATCCAGTGTAGTTCATCCAGGTTTCTGGCTCTGAGGTTTAGGTCGTATCATGGCCTTGTAGGCATGCTGTTCAAATGACATGTCTACATAGCCCTGAGGTTTGATATCATTATTGCAGTGTCAAACACATGTTACTATGTGACACACTGTGCCATACAAGTTTGCTTACATTACATTACATTATTGTCATTAGAAGATGCACTTATCCAAGGACATGTTCATACAATAGGTTACAGTTTTATCCACTTATACAGCTGGATATTTACTGAGCCATTTGTGGGTTAAGTAACTTGCCCAATGGTACAGCAGCAGTGCCCTATCAGAGAGTTGAACCTGCAATCTTTCCGTTACAAGCATTACACCACTACGCCACACTACAGTAACGATGTGGTCTTAGACTGCCTCTAAGCAAGGGACTGGCGGTTTAAGAGCTGGAGTGTGAATATCCTTTTCTATACCCTGCCGAAAAGCACTGCCATTTCCACCGACCACCAAATGCTGAGTCAAACCACGGCCATGTTTTCTTAACTGACAGGAATTCCAAGGAGACCGGAAAGAGTAAAAGCAGAGGTGAGAAAGGTTATTTCGCTTCAACCGTAGTTGAGCTGAGGGTCTCAAGGCTGATATTTTCCGCAGAAATGGGAAGGAGAAACACCCAATCTAGCACCATCGATCACAAACGCGAGCCATCCTTCTTCCAGTTTGGAAATATTCTGACAGGGGCTCCGGCGTGCGCCGTTTTCCTTACTACAGAAAAGAACAGAAGAATTCAACGCAAGGGCATCATATTTCAGCCTCTTATTGGCCACAGAGACAGGAATGGAGTCAAAAGAATCTTTCACCAGAATATCAAAAAGACTGCACTGAACACAGCTGGGTTTCACAAATACAGTAAGGTAGAGCAAATACATTCCCCGAAATAATCCAAGGCTTCAACTCAAGCCACCTGCAATGCACTTTTCCTTTAAAAAAGCAATTTTGGAAGAATGTTCTGATTTTTCTTTGGCATTTTTTTCTGTAATTTCAGAGAGATTACTGGTTCTATGTGCTGGGCAGATTTACTGGCAAACGGATCCTGGTAGGATTGAATGAGGGCTTCCACTTTTCACAGTAGGCCTGGCACTAACAATACAGCCCTGCTGGACTCAGTGAAAGACTAAGTGCCATCTCCCACTACATCTTCCTGTTTGCAAAACAGTTGCAACATCAACTATCGCAAACAACTGCAAATGTCACAAATGTGCTACTATGACACCTACAACAAAACCGCTGATCATTTCCATCTGATATCCATGCGATAGCCATCTGTTTGATAAGCGCGGGCATGTGTCCTACATCGGATGTACTGCAAAGAATTATGTGAGCAGGTAGAGAAAACTGCACTTGATTGTAAATCAAGTGAGCAGAGTAAAGAGTAAAGCAGGCTGCCAACCTTAAAGGGTACACTCTGTGGCGATACATACTAGGGGCTGCGCATCTGCGCTGTGCTGGGCTCTGTTTGCACCGCCAAGAGGGGCCACGCATTACCCCAGGGGCAAAGCGTGCTGCGGGATGATCCATCACAAGGGACAGGAAAACTGGCGGCAGCGAGGGAAAAGGCAGCCGTAACGCGAGACGAGTCCCAGCCCCTGCTCCGTTTATTCCCCCAAAAAATTCAGTCCCTGGAGCACGCCGAAATTCCAGGGTCTCAGGCCCACACTGGTCTAAAGTTTCCTGCTTCCAGCCCACAGTTTTCTGAATGAAATGCAGCTCGGTCTTTTGGAGAGAGTGAGTGAATGAGAGAGAGAGGGAGAGAGTGAGAGAGAGAGAAACGGAGACAGACAGAGGAAGAGAGAAAAAGCGTGGGGCAAAGGTTTGGCACTCAAGCAAAGCTCTCCCTCTCAGCTCCACAGCACACGTGAGAGCAGCCATGGCCTGACAACGTACAGAATCAAAAAAGGCCCATTACACCCCAAGAAGCAACAGCTCAACACAAGTGGCATGTTTTGGAAGAGCCTGAAACTGATCACACATTTTGAGCTAGTGTGTAATAAGCTGTGGCAATAATCACACATCAATTAGCAGCATCTAAAAACTAAACGAGATATTAAAACTCCCCTCATGCAGTCAATTTACCTTCCTTTCACATCCTGGAAATTGCGTGTATTCATCAGACAAGACATAAACAATAAATACAGGGCCCGAAACGACCCCAAATGGGTCCCCTCGGGAGAGATGGTGAGATTGAGGGTGAGAAGGCAGAAATCAATCCCGCGGAAGCTAATAAGAAATAACTAGACGCAAAAGGATTATTCTAAGGAGAGCGATTAACTCCCCCTTTCATTTCGCGGGCTACAGAAGTCGTACATTTTGTTTAGTGCGGCTTCTAATCCCTTTGATAACTTCAAGGTCGTTAGAAAAGCCAACGAACTTTAGCACAAATGTTGCCTAAGCATTCCTAATGATCCGTTGGAGACAGGGGGCTCGGGGTGGGGTGGGGTGGCCAGTGGGAAGGTCACAGCCGGAGAAGCGTTACCCTTTGGCCCAAGCAGACAATGCGGAGAGGAGTGACCTCACTCTCAGAACCAGCTGCGGAGCGGGGAGGCCAAAACGCCCAAATAAGGCATGGCGCTCAATGCTTCGGATCCTTTCCCAGTTAGCTCATCTGACTTTTCCCAACGTCGGGAGCAGCCGTTGCGGGGAGGGCGAGGGGGGGGGGGGTCAGGCCCTGCAATCCATCAGGATTCCCAGCGTTGAGCAAGCGTCGCCTGGGCCCTTGTGATCGCTGACTTTTATCTTGCTCTGGTTAGCAAATGTTTATCCAAAGGGGGGGTGGGGGGGCTAACTGGTTAGAGGAAATGGTTTGTGGAAATAAAAGACCCTGGGAGTGACAGAGGCACTTACATTTAACAAGCTGTTTCATACAGAGGGAAAAAAGACACTGCCAGTACGGGAGGATCTAAGAAATGGGAGGGAGGGAGGAGAACTGCACTCTTCTACTTTGCCCCATCTCACAGAGGACAGAAATAACAAGGAGTTTTCCAACTGTAAACGAAAATTTGAAATTCTAACACGGAATGCCATTGCATTCAAGTTAAAATTCAACCAATCACTAGCAAGCTAGCTGTCTCACTGATTTAATCAATTATAGCTAGGTGGCTGTCCACTTAACAATAGCTTGCTAAAATAAGAAAGTACTTACGAGACATGGTTCCAGTGTAATTAAGTAGCTACAGTAGCTGGAATTTATTGCCTTTAATTTTGGTTCTGACCAGTGAGTGACCCTTTTCTCTCAGTTGTTCTCCTTGCTGCAGAAACTATGGCCCAAGGTGAGCATTCACAAGGAAGGTGTCATGACAGCTCCTCTGAGGTAGTGAGTGCTTGATGGAGACATACAGTTTAGAAACACAATGAATCATGGAGTCTCGGTAAGGAGAATGTCTCATAACCCAAATAGTGCCAGCTCAATTCTCAGGTGGGCGACTGCTGTTATATGCTTTGGCGAAGTACTTAACCAAAATTATATAAGGATCTGCTAAGAAAACATTATGCGACGACATGCAGGAGAGTGGCCGACACACTGTTCCATTGGCTTGACTTGATACCACAATTCAGCACTAAAATGAAGGCTGAACTAACAGCAAAGCCCTCCATCTTTGCTACCAGCTCATGTACACATGAAGCTCCCACCCCTCTGCTGTCCTCTGCTGTGCTACTAAAAACAGGTGTCATGCTGAAAGGCGTTGTCGGAGCTTCCAGATGAGATCAATTAACACAATAAGATAAGTCAATTAACACAATAGCAATATTCACACATACCAACACAGCAGCTCTAAAGCCACAGCTGGCTCATGTTTTGTGTGCATCAGCTGACTCCAGTCATATAATGTGAAGGAAGTTGCTATTTGTCCTTAGGGTAGAAACATAACTCACCCAATACCAGTTAATTGGACAACTTGAACTAAAAAGGAGGAGGGCTCAGAGCCCTGTGCTCAGACTGGACAAACCCAGCTATGACGAGTAGAAAAGGGGTAAGGAGGTCAAAGCGATGGATTCGGTTTGAAGCCCAGGTGTGCCACTGCTGTTTGTTTCTAAGTCCAGGTGAGACACTGTTGCTAGGTTCTAAGTTCAGGTGAGACACTGTTGCTGAGTTCTGTGCCCAGGTGAGACACTGTTGCTAGGTTCTAAGTCCAGGTGAGACACTGTTGCTAGGTTCTAAGTTCAGGTGAGACACTATTGCTGAGTTCTGTGCCCAGGTGAGACACTGTTGCTAGGTTCTAAGTCCAGGTGAGACACTGTTGCTAGGTTCTAAGTTCAGGTGAGACACTGTTGCTGGGTTCTAAGTTCAGGTGAGACACTATTGCTGAGTTCTGTGCCCAGGTGAGACACTGTTGCTAGGTTCTAAGTCCAGGTGAGACACTGTTGCTAGGTTCTAAGTTCAGGTGAGATACTGTTGCTGAGTTCTGTGCCCAGGTGAGACACTGTTGCTAGGTTCTAAGTCCAGGTGAGACACTGTTGAATCCGTAAGCAACAGGCACCTTTACACTGTGCCAATAGTGTGCTCTGTTCTCATACCACTCAAGCTCAGTGCAACTGTTCCTTTGCTCCTGTGTTCTATACACTCCAGGAGACTTTCAGGTGACTGGGAGTTACCCTACCACTCTGCGATGTTACCATGTTTAACCACAGTATTACCCTTTATTGTGGGTTGTAATCAGCTCAGTTGCTCCAGTAACAACAAAAAGGAAAATAAATAAATAACACAAAAAAACAGAAAAACATCAAAGAATACTTGGTGGTTGCCCCTGATTTCACTCTGTGCTGTCTCACAGCAGATAGATCTTGCTTAGGACCGCATTCTGCTTCCTTTCAGGCCAGCATGGGCCTGCGTGACAATTTTAGGTCACATTTCTCAGAAGCGACTTCTGTTTTCGGCTCCATGGTAAAAAAAAAAGCTGTGATTTTTTTTATCACTCCTCAAATGTACAAGCAGGGCATTTTTGGCAAAGCTGTCCGCTTCAGAATTAATGCTAACTGAAGTCACGTCTGCAGGGAGAAGCTAGAGGTCGAGTGACATTACTGGGTGAGAATTACTGGTAGACACCCCCAGCGGGTTTCTCTTTGAGCTAGGGAAGTTGTGGTAAATATAAGTCATGGAGCTGCTCTCCGTGGTGCCTTAATGCATCTACGCCTGAGACTTTCAAACAATTTTCTGCTTGGCGACTGCTACTTTGATGGCTATCAGTGGAGCAATTCCCAGGGAAAGGTTGTTAGCCTCGGTCGAACAAAGAAGAGCTGGTGTTTGCTCGCCCAAATCGGCTCTTGTATTTGGGGAAGCCAAGGTTCAGACTTCATTAAGGCAATACAGGGACAGTGCCAAGAAATAAACTCCTCATTATTTTGGTAACACAAATGTGCCGCTAATTATATTTTGCGCTTCGTAACGATGGCCTGGATTCAATCCTACTGCAGCTCAGTTTGTACTCACCTTTCAGTAATGAGTTTAAACCTGTGATGCTTCCCATGCTAATTACACAGTAGTTCACCTTACGACGAATCACCATCAATATTATATAATTATAAAAAAAGAAAAAAGTTGTTTGCATTCTTTATCCAAATGACATTAAAATAGGTTAGTGAATCCTGAATCCAGCCCACTTATAAAATCCAGCACACACTACTGGTGTTCAAAGGTAGTCCCACAGACTGTTACTGTGATACATTATTTATTCCTGAGCTTTCTGAGTGAAGTGTTCATTTCTGTTTTTGTTAAGTCAATGAAGGATTGGATAACCTCCTTGGGAGTGTCTTTAAAAGGTGGGGCTTGTAGAAATGGCAGAAATGTTGGTTCTTAACCCTGTTCTACGTGACTTATTTTATGCTATGTAGCGCACGTGTTACATTACATGGTTCGTTATGTTTTCATTAGCGTATTAAACTTGTCATAGTTTTCACCGCCGCACTTGCTATACTTTGTAACATTAAATCACTGTTTTCTCAAAGCTAACGTTAGCTAGAATTTGTCCAATCTAGTGTTCTAATCACACTGGTGTGACCGTATGTGTGAAAGGGTTAAACACGCACTAGCTGAAGATGCAGTGACCCATCATAGCTGCGCATCAATGGACTATAAAAAAAAGAAGCATAGCACAGACACAGACTCCATTCTGTCAGGCACCTCTGCATATGGGATCTCCCTTTCTCTGAGTGGTTATATTTGTACGGAACCGGTCCCCTAGGTCTGTCAGACACCACTGCGTATGGGATCTCCCTGTCTCTGAGTGGTTATATTTGTACGGAACCGGTCCCCTAGGTCTGTCAGACACCACTGCATATGGGATCTCCCTTTCTCTGAGTGGTTATATTTGTATGGGACTGTTCCCCTAGGTCGGCAAACATTTAATTGTCTCAGCATTTCCTTATGAAAAATATGTCTGGCCATTTGAGCTATTGTGCCACACACTTCTTCAATGGTAGACAACTGGAACAGGGATCTCATTTGCTTAGTTTTTTTCCCCATTTGCATTTGAGCATGTTTTCATACGTAGCTTTAATTTGTTCCGCTATGTCCAGTCTTAAGTATTAAGAACCCTTAAGTGAGAACTGTGGTGAAACTAGCTCCCGCAATGGGACTGGTGGGAAGGGATTAAACCTGGCGGAACTGAGACTCCTTTAGTGTGCCACAGGCTATTAACCTATGCACACGAAGGCAACGACTTACTTTGGCAGCACCAATTTGCTCCTTGCGAAACTTCTCCAGTGGTGTGATCAAGACGTCATCGGCATTCTGTATCTGAAATGAATTCAAGAGAAGAGGGTCACAGTTAAAAGTTAATTTTACGTTGCATTAGAACTTAGGAGTTGAAAGTCCCCTAATCACTGAAGAAGTACCCATAATTTTTTGGTGTTTCTTTGATGTTGGTACTGTACATTATATCTTTAAATTATGAATTATTAATAGACAGCAGTGCAAAATAAAAGTACAAGAGCCAAAGTTGTACTGACACCATTACCCAAGCTGTTGGCTTGAAGACTTCCCTTACTTGGTTGTTGTACGTAGGAGTTTACTTTGGGATATATCTTCTTTTGTGTTATAGGCCAAGCCTCCACAAAATGTTTACTTTTAGATAAGCCCATATTTTAAATATCACCACAGCACAGACAAAGATCAGACAGCCAAATAATTGTGAAGTATTTTAATAATCTAGAAAAAAACATGATTTCTACCCTGTACTAGATATGGGCAGACCCACAATCCCTGTGTTTGTGATCTCACTATGTTGTAGGTTTTATTTCAGCAAAGTTGTACCTTAACTGTTGATTCAAAACCACCAAATCGTCTTAAAAGGAAGTGCTATTCATTCAATCGATCATGGTGCTGACTGAATGCATGAGTCACTTAAGTGCTATATGGCAATGGATTAATTTGGGAAGGTTATTATTATTTTTTAATAACAGCACAATCCCTCAAATCAGCTTGGTGCATTTGACTGAATCCAGGTTAAGTTTGGATGGTTTTGTCAGGGTGCAATTCCTGTAAAATTGCATTACTTTCGAAAATCAGACTTCTCCCAGGTTTAATTTGTACCTAACATAAATCAAAGAGTCTGTTGGGTGACAGTTTAAAGACAGAAACGGATTGAGCACGGTGACTGGTATAGTGGGAAATCAGCAACAAGGTTTCACACCACGGTACTCCCCTACACAGAAGTAAATGACTCTCCCTTTATGCGACAGAGATTCATCCAGGGGAGATAAAGCCCGCGGATGCTGAGAGGAGGAGCTTTCAAACTCTGATCAATCACACGTTTCATGTTCGATACTGACCACACGCAGCTGTGGGTTTTACTGAGCATATCGACTGGAAGGCCCTCCGCTCCAAACAGGCCCGGCCTGCTCGCTCAGTCTCATTCCGTTCAGCAACAGATAGGAGGTGAAATATAGCGTCGGCTACAGTCGGTATTCCGCTACAGCCAGTGAAAATTCAGAAGCGCCTCATTACTTCCTGATGGCCTCTCCTCCCGTGAGATCAGGTGCTCAGGACGAGCAGGCCGGCGGGCTGCCACGCTGCTGCCAGGCCAGGGAGTGACAGAACACTTTGCTTGATTTAGAGGGTTATTGTGTGCTGTGAGTGTGTGCGCTTGTGATAAAATGGAGACCTGGCTCTATAATATTCCCATAATGACAGCGCGAACTCTGATAAGAGCGGCTGTTTCGCCGTTGCCATCTTCCCTGGTCTTTTTTTTATTTTTTATGAATGTGGGAGTTGCAGATAGCAACGGGAGAGTGAGGCTTCATTAACTCCGTAATGGGTGGAGCTACTCTGTGCTGTCAATCACTGACTTGTATGAACCGATCGAGATTTTTCCCTCCTTAGCAAAACACTATGACTGGTCCAGTGAGCCAATGGTAGTTCATGATAGCTTCACGCAGTTTGAGATTCATGAAACGTCACTCTCCCATCACGAGTTCCACACTCTTAAACTATGGTGCCCGTTCCCCCACCCCCCGGTCCCCCTGCACTTCTGTTACATCAACTCAGGTCGCCTCATGTTTCAGGAGACCCTTTTGGTGGAACTGGACAACACAACGTCTCACTGTGGGAGGCGTACGTTTGAAATGATACAACAGGCTTTTCATCCCACTCCTCTTGTAATTCCGCCAATATGTCTCTGCTTCTTTTCACAACGACATCAGGGAGACACAGGGCCTTGAATCTAAAACAGGGGGGCGCACAAAAGGACCGATAAATGCCCGAGTTTTTCTTCTTTTGCAGAATAAACGCTTGATTTGATAAAAGAGCTGTATGGCCGGATGGTGCCGTGCCCATCGCTGTAACTCACATTAATCCATAATTGTATATTTAGCACAGCTGAAGAATCTAGCCAGGGAACACACAGTCTGTTCAAGGATGTCTGGTTCGGTTGGAAATATCAAGGCACTGATATGGCCACAGTCACAACAGTGCTGCCCACGCTGAGAGACGATGGCAGGAGTAAGAATGTTAATCAGACAGGGATAATAAATGGGATTTTTGATGCACACAATGCACCATGCAAGAGTTAACTTGTGAGCTAATTTTTGTCTGCTGTGCCTTTACAGATTTGAGACTTAAACCAAGGCAGACACAGGCAGGTATAATATGAAATGGAGTGACTTCTTACCCTATTCAACCTGACTGATTAGCAGGATTAGATAGGTACAAAGGATACATGAGAAAGAGGTGGTGGGGCTGATTTTTGATTTCAAGCCATCATCTGTGACTAGTTACACAGTTGGGCTATTAAAAGCTGGTGCGATGCTTTATACCACCCAATAGGCAGCTCCAGGCACTTCAGTACAGGTGTAAATGAATGATTCCAAATTTAGAGGATCAATGACAACAGCACAGATTCTTATTAAATGGACCATACAGTTAGCCTGGTGTGTTCCACATTGAAAATTTCATTTCTGCCATCTAATGCTGGTCCATGCTCCTCTATTAATGGCCAAAATGATCTCAACTGTGCAGTACAGCTCCTGCCAAAACCTATTGGGTTGACACATTAAGATGTAAGCATCATCATGACTGAAGGTTAATGTCAAAGATTTCTCTCATGTTAGGAGTACTACCCCACTAATGACATGCAGAGTCCTTCTGAACAATATTCACAAGGAGTGATTTTATTCTGAAGTGAATAAATTAACAGAATAACTCATACTGAATTCTAATACAGTTGTTATGATTTAGCAACTCGCATGTGTGGGTTTTAAAATGTATGCTTTGTGCTTCTTGGCCACATAAATATGACAAAGTCATAAGGAGTGGATTTATGGATCTTCAGCCAATGTTTCACATGTGAAGAGATAGCGCAGCCATCACACTGCTAGCGCAGTGGATTTTACAACCATATTCATCTCACTTATGATATGAAAATTGGAACCGTCTCCCCAAAAAATAAATTAAAAAGATGTATACGGGTTTCTTTGATTCATGAAGGGAAACGGGCCGCGTTCTGACGACAAAACATCAGAGGGTTTACAGACAATTATCGTTTAACATGTGTTGCAACATGAGTGTCTAACTGGAGCTTCAAATCCATCTAATGGAAAAAAATACCAATAAGCTGTTTTAAAAAATGAACCTGTGGGGAAAGTTTCTGGGTGCATCAAACACATAAATGGCCCTGCATGGTTGATTTGTAAATAGATAGTGTATGTTGATTCACTGGGCTACACGCTGGGATTTACTTTGTAATAGACTACCCATGTTCTCTTTCTAGCTCTTTTTTTTCTTCTCAGTAGCACAAAAGAGGGAAAATCTCAGTGGGGGTTAACAGATCATGCGTATTAGTCAGGATGGAGGGGTGAGGGGGTCAAAGAGTAGATTTTAATTGGACCCCTGTCAATAGTCCTAAACACTTGCTACTATGACAGCACAGAAAGACATCATATGAAATGCAGCTCGAGATCTAAATATACAATCGAAGTGACTCACTCTTGCTGAATGATAGCCAAGTTATTTCAATGCAGTATCAAACATCTGTTATGAATAACCACAGACTGGAAAAAGCCAACACAGCAGTAAGGATTGAGCTAGCAGACTGCACTAAAGTTTCTGGAACTGAGAAACAAATGGGCTTAGCTGGACCTCATGCCCATCGATTACATGACGTCCTGCTGACTTCAGGCTCAAGTGGGCGATTGCTGGAAATCTGGTTCCAGTAGTCTGCCTCTACTGGATCCTCTGCTTGGGATTGGAGGGGAGAAGATCCAGATGGACCAGTACCAAACGCCCATATTCTTGGGAGTCGTGTGAGCCCTGGACCCCCTACCAATTGCCAAAAACCTCCCTCTGATATCATCTGAATGATGTCAAGCTATAGCTCCCACATGAGAGTAACTATGAATTTAAAAATGGCACCAAGCAATGCAAAATTTGCCCGGTGAACATATTTACCTCTTTGTGTGTTTGGATCTGTGCTAATTTTACCACAGGCGTTGACACAGTGTATTGACGCTTGTTCCCAAAAATCTATGTCCCCCACAAGCAGACACATCACCAGTCAGTGTAAAAACATCCAGAGGAAGTACTTTTATTTACTATGAAATCCTAATGCTATAATTAGCTGCATTCTACTGTGAGCCACGCAGATTAGAAAAACATACAATTATATACACACGGTCCTTTTATATACTTTCCCAGGAAAATAAGTGCTGGCTTTGGGTCTCATCGGAGAATTACCAGAAATAAGTTCCACATGCCTGCCACGGAGCTCCGGCCTCCTCCAGTCAGATTGGGTCCAGGCTGTAAATTTCTAGGGGTAGACTTCACGTGAATTGGGCAAACATGATACAGTGGAATTACACATATCGCGCTGGCTTCGTGTGTGGGGTCTGGACCTCATGAGGCTTGCCGCCTTTCAGTTTTCTATCAAGAGGACCTGATTGGGGACCCTTGGGGGGCTACTGAAGATACCCCAACTTAAAAGCTGGATCAAATCAAAACATTCTGTTTGTTGACAGACCTAGCATTTTGTTTGTTGTTTTCAATAAACTATGTCATTGAAACGTCTTGTTTTAAAACACAAAATACTTCATAGCCAATCAGAAGTGAAGGAGGATGAGGTAAAGTATTTAATTTTACGATAACAAAAATAAATTAACCCAAATTCTCATAAAAGCTTGGCTTAAGATGACTTAAAAATGATAATTTAAGATCTGGTTACTTTAGGCTGTGGGTACACTTGACTGCTCAGCTTAAGCAAAACACAAATCACTCCTTAAAGAGATCCCACAGCACCTCCGGAACAGCAAAATACTAATCCTCGCTGGATCCCTCTTCCTCAGTGCTGATGGGGAAGGTGTTTTTCCTAGGGAGTGCTTCCAAACAGCCGTGTCAACCCCCCACCGCCCCAGCACCTTGTAGACCTACAGGAATCTTTGTCCCCCGGTTCTGTCTGCCATGTGGGAAAATGTTCCCCATCCATGGAATTCAGGAAGTGTCTGGCTGCCCGCCTAAAATCACGTTTACTCAGCGTACTTGAATAAAAGTCATTCTGTGGTGAAAACCTCTAGGGTGGCCAAACTTGCAAGGGCAGTCGGGCACTGGCTAAAAGGCACGTCATTACCATCACCCATGCTCAGATGACAAAGCCGAGATGGTGGGGGGCACAGGTGTCAGATCTGGGTAACATTTCCAGGCATACTTTGGAAGGCAACTGAACTTCCTCAACGCATTGCCGGAAACTCAAAATAAGCAATATTACAGTGAATCAAGGGCCTATAGGAAGGTAAAACACAAGGCCAGACTGAGCTAACCTGGACCTTTTTTTTCCCTGCGTGTTGTTTATAACTAAAGCAGGGCCTCAGGTCTTTCTTTTTTTAATTGAGGCATTTGTCATCCTTAGGTGGCCACTTCGACAAAGTGGCTCTCGAACGAACGAGGAGCCTGGCTGTGGAGCATGGTCAGCAGGAACGAGGTAGGGCGCGAGCTTCGGCAAGATGTCTCCCCCGTGGCTCATAACCACGACTCGGCCAACCTTGGGAACAATCCATCCCTTTCTTCCAGTCTGTGCGGGCTCGGCCGACACCACATTCCACGGCCCCTGCCCGGGCACTCGGCGTCAAATCTCCAAACAGACGTGCTACCGCCAGAATCTGGTGCTCCATTACACTAAGCTGTGCATTACCCATGTGTCTTTTCTGGTTTGTTTGTTTATCTGTGTATTTTTGCCATGCCTCTTTGTGGTCATACCAGCACAGATCTGTTGAATGTTTATTTCATCCAGTACAACAAGGTAAACAAAAATACAGGTATATTCATCAGCAAAGTAAAACGTATGGGGTATACACGAATCCTGTGCAATACTTTAAGATGTCTGCTTCTTTTGACTGTGCTTAATTAAAGGCCACAGTGATAATGGGGGTTCATATTTCTACGGTACGTCTACAATACATGTCATCCGTTAGCGTATGCTCAAATCGGGCTTGGCCTAATTATGAAGAATGCCGATATGCCTCAGTGGAATTATGTTCCGCTCGTCCAACTGTTGTCAGTTCAGCATTTGTCCCAAACTCGGTCATGCTCCAAATTATGCACTGATCCAAGACGTTCTGGGACAAAATGTCTGAAGTCTGCCTTCCAGTTTTTATATTTTTTGCATTTTTTCCCCTTTTTACCAAACTTTTTAGAGATTGGCAACAGTACGACTTAAGGCTTGTCTCACCATCACAACCACACCTGAGCAGCTGCTAACTGGAGGACAGGCTCTACTAAACCGATGTCATCTGAGCAACGTACAGTTGCCTGAACACTTGCCAGGTTCCAAGAGCCGTGAAACGAGGGGACAGACCGTGGCCAACCTACTCACTGCTATTCCTGGTGGAATGAAGCCAATTTGTTCTGTTTCTGTGGGCTCCTGGTCATTGTCAGCAGATGACTTGGCTGCTTTCGAGCCCAGGCCAATCAAGATGAGCGGCATGCTGACTGTGCCACTCAGAAGCCCAGGTCCAGCATTTTGGATTTTGGTTCAAGAGTAAAAGCTTTCTGAAGGCTCTTTTAATGTGTGGGCATCAGTCCTTGCACAGCAAACAAAATGCTTTAGGACCTCAACATGTGTGCTTCCATGGGGACTACATACCAATTGCTTTTAGTGTTCAAGTGACTAAGGTGGGTAGCATCAATAAATAAAAGTCAATGCGTAGGGAACCTACAACACTGACAAACTATAAAAAAATCACAATTTAAGTGGGTGGAAAGTGTGTTGTTTAACAGACCAACCTTTTATAAATCTGCCTTGTAAAGGCCACTGCCTTGGCGCGTGCTTGGTGCATCACTAAATATTATCCCCGGGGTTCCTTCTGAAATGCTTAATCGCCTTTACCTGACCAATCCATTACAAGTGCCAATTAGACCAGCATTTTAAAGGGTAATCACATGATAAATCTTTCAGGAAACAGACCCAGGCGTCCTTTGAAAACAGAAGCAAACTGCCAGCACTAGATGACAAACCTCAGGTGAGAGTGGCCTGAATGCTACCTTCTGGAACTTCTCCGGATGTGCCACTGTGACAAAAGGAAAAGAGCTCGATAACTTCCTCTCAGGAAGTTATTAAATGCAGAAACGCTTTAGAGGGAAAATACATCTTCGGGCTGCCGACTTTAAAGGGGTGTTCCCGAAAGGAGGCGAGGGCTGCTGTAAGAGCTGCACTGGCAGGGAGGCTCGTGCCTGCTCGTAAATGCCATCCAAAGATGCGGGCACCAGCGTGGATCAAATCATGCAGAACGGCCGTCCCGCGCCGACCACTTTTTCCGTCTGAGAGGCATCCAGCCAGGGAGTTTTACAATGGCCCCTCCCCAAAATGGAGGTAGGCACCAGGACTGGGATTTAGGGCCTGGCAGCCCGCCAAACCAGCGGAGGATAAAACTGCTCATGCTTGACAAAAAAAGTGCAGACTCTCCACTACCAGCGAAGCAGAAGGTGGTACCTTAAATATATCTCCTTTAATAATCCCCCCTGCTGGTACTCGGTCTTAATTCGAGACACATGCATTCTCATTCGGCGGGGGAAAGAATCTGAAAGCCTCTTATCAGTGCGGGCCTTGCTATTTTTGTTTTTGGTCTCAAATAGGGTCCAGATGTCACACCGGATGGGGACGGGGGGTGGGGTGGGGGTTGGGTTTGAGGGAGTTTGGGGCCGATTCCTGCCGTTTGCTTCAGTTGCAGGGAGTTTATGTGCAACGGCCCATGTGACACCCTGAACGATGCCCTGCCCTTCCCAGGAGCACCTCCCCGGGTGTTTCTAAAGGCTGAGGTTTCCCACCAGCTGAGCCTTTCAGAGAATGCACAGCCACTCAGGCCAGGAACGCTAATCTAGCTGGGTCACATTCTGAGGAGCAGTGTTAAATTGAGTTCCTACAGCCAATATATTCTTCATTATGTCTGTTGGGGGGGAAAGGAGGGCTCTCTTAAACCACTGGGATCATGCCTATTATTCCACGTCTCACAACGCATCCAACAGAAAAAAGACAACAAGCTTCCATAAAAAAGGCAGAAAGCTGCCCCTCTTTACGGTGAAAACTCCCTCCTGTTTTCGACTGCCTCATTTTGGCCTGTTAAATATTTACGACGAGGCAGAAATGCCATGGGATGCAAAGAGCAGCGGTCAGTAGGTTTAAACCTTCTAAACACAGCAAAAAAAATCTCCAGCTGCAGAAAAGTTACGCCTCAAAAGTCTGTCCCCTCTTGTTTGCTCCCCATCCCTCTTTACCTCATGGCTCCCCTGAAAAAGCAGGCTAACTCTGGCAAGCTCTCCGCCAGCCTGGGTGATAAAGCGACCGGACCTGGCCAGTATAAATGAGAGTGTCTGCTGAAAAGAGACCCACAGGTTTAATCTTTCTCTAATGTTTCCCCTCTCCTCCAGGCTTTTCATTTATTCTGTCACTCAGCCGATTATGTCAAGCAGTGATTAAAGGCGAAGGGCAGAGCTGTAGTTTATTAAAACGGACAACAAAAGACGGTAGAGGACAGCAATAGAAAAACTGATGCGTTGCACGGAAACTCAACTCTCAACTCTCCTTTGCCCTCTGTGCCCTGGTGACATGCAGTGACATCACATCTACTCAGATTAGGTCTGTACTCGTTGGGTCCTAAAGGTGCATAATGTTGCCACAGAGGTGGTGCCCCCTAGCCATGGCTGGTTGTTACAGCAGGTCATGGAGGAGATTAATGGAAAGATGTTTGCCGATTTCTCAAATCACACAAGGCGAACAGTACTGATATTGTGCCTGATGTAATTTCAAAGTGAGGTAATGTTTACAAGTGGACCTGGTGCCAGTCCAATTCTAAGGGTCAAAGGTTCAGTCTTGCACATGTAGAGAACAGTGCTTCTCTGCATAAGGTCATACTACTCGCCATGGTAAATGAATTCACTATCAGTGTAATGGAAATGTTATCGCTGCTGTGGCAATGGTAACATTAAAGTAATCATTTTACAGGAGAGCTTCTGGATTGCTGAAACTCTCTTCTGTCTGCTACCCATACAGAGCCAAAGCAGTGGTATGCCATGTCCAAGGGATCTGTTGTCAGGTTAGGAATCTGCAAACCAATTTCCTTTCCTGCAACGAGACGAGCTGATATTGAAATTAAAGTGGACGGTTGACTTCTCCATCTCCAGCGCTCACTGTAATTTTGCAGTAATTGCGAACGGTGCAGCAGACAGTTGGCAAAATTTGCTGGGGAAATTCAGTACAGGTAACCACGTCCTCTTCACGTGATACTTCATTAATGCGTAAGTGAAAGTGAAGAGCCTAATGTTCCACAGCTGGTGAAAACTGTAACGGACATGAATACGAAAATAAGAGTAAAAACAAAATCCTCAGGCAAGCTCTAAACTGTACCTCCTGTGGCCCTCTGAAGAATTCCCCTCTGCAGTTTGAAGTAACTCTCTTTGTGTTCGAGATTGCTGTGTGTGCATGTGGCTTTTCATGCCATTCGTGACCTGCCCTGGACAGACCTCATTCTAACAGTCAGCTCACTACTTCCACAGCCTTTCAAAGCTGTCTGCCCAACACACGCAGTGTTAAGTAGATGAGTGTGGCACCTGCACCCACCTGGAGAGCACCTCGGGGACCAAAGTCTAACACACACAGAGGGAGGAGGCGCTTACTCACACACACAGGCATATATGCACAACACACACACACACACATATATATATATATATATACACATACATACATACATACATACACACACACAGGTATATGTACACAAGCAGACAGACACATACATACAGGTACATGCACGCACACATAGATATGCAGACATGTGTACACACAGACACAGACACACACACACACAAATGCACACACACACAAACAGCCCCACTTCAAGTCTGAGAGTGTAGAGGGTGTCATTTTGACCTAGCCTCATGTCCTAAGAGGGGGTTACGATGCCAAATTTAACATTCTCATGGAAACGGTTATGCAGAATGAACTTGTCTTAATCCCCTCTAATACGCGGCAGAGTAGAATTAAAAAAAAAACTAGTTATGCTGGACGATACGTGCTGTTCATCATCCGTTCTAAAAAAAGGCATGACCCCAAACCAGCATCTGTTTCACAAGGGCCTAATTCCCATAACACTCAAGACTCAATAGCTACAGTGCAATACAATCCCCTCCACAGGCTTTAAGGGGGATGCATGTGATGTGGCCCATTTTGAAGATGTCATCTTTAAGTATGCTCCTCCATTCTGGCATGCTCCAGTTTCATCTGAGCCAATATGACTTCCATTTTCCACTCAGGGCTCGTTCGAGGGCAGAAGCTGCAGTCTGCCCTTCCTGAATCGTAAGTCATCAAGGCCATCCTCACAGAGTTTCAATAAACCCTGATCTAAATGAGGCAAAATGCACTGCAATATTAGCACTTCCGCTGCCGGTAGTATAAACACTGTGACAATTCAATTCCACTGGTTACCAATATCAATATTACTAATACTAGCTTAACACTTATGGGTTTACCATCAGCAATAAACACCACACAAGTGAGGGGACGACAGAGCAGGCTGAATTAAACCACAGATTGAAGTAAACAAATGAATAACACTGAATGCTCACCAGACGTCTTCTCTCCTCTTCTACTGTATTGAGCAGCTGAGAAAATTCCTTGAAAGACTGAGCTGTGAAGAACAAAGAAGCAATTATTCAGTCAATACATTCATTACAATAGTGAAAGGAATCATTTTAGGGTTATGCATAAGAGCTGTCAGTGTATGCACATGGATCATTTGGATAAGAAGAAAATAAACAGCTCAATTAGTGTTTGTGGTACCCTCCATTACAAAACCATATTAGGCTGGCTGATCAATTCACCAAGAGCAGAAGGGCTGGGCTGACAGTTAACCCCGTGGCAGATTAGAAGACAGAGAGTGTCTCTTGCTCTGTGAGAGGACGTGGCGTGTGTCACTGTCCGCGAAGAAAAGAAAGGATGGGGATGCCTGTGGGTCGACACGTCACTGACACGTCAAAATGACACGCAAATCTAATGTCGTCTGTGCCCCTTCCTGGTTTATGAATCATGAATCACGGTGTGGCCTCACTTGCCCGAAGCTCGACGCCGGTGGTCCAGGAAACTCAGAGTCGCGGAACATTACAAAAACAGACGCAAAGTGAAGATTTCGGGAAGCGGCCTTCTGTTCAACAAGTCTGCAGACAATAAAGGCCTATTTTCTAGACGTTGAAATGTGAGAGGCATTTCCTGTACAGCACTGGCCCCCCTGACATGGACAGGAAAGGGGAGTGCTGTGACCTTTTGCTAAAAAAGAGAAAATGGAAAAAATGAAAACTGAATATTTATTCAGCGTAAGCCAACTAGGTTCTGCCTTCTGTCACCTACAGCTAGATTGGGAAAAAGCCATTTGTTACATCCAGACTTCACAGAAAAGATGTTAACAATATAACTACTTCCTCACAAACTTTGCTCATTAAAAAAATCTGCATTCATTAAATAGCATGATTCACAATTCTGCCAAAAAAGCTGCATGACAAGGTTTTAGTTATTAACAGAACATTTTCTCTGTTCACATTAAGCACCATTACCAGCTATCTGTGAGGGTATGTCACTCACAGTGTGGTGTTTAAGGTTATAGATAGATATAAGATTATATATGTCATTTTGCACAGTAAACATGAAAATTACAAACATTCAGATAAAACCTTCTGTACGAAATCCCAGTAAATACAATCAAATTCAAATCTGATTCAATTCAGTTAAATTGGCCCATGTTGCCTTAGCTAAAACATCATGTCCTCATTCCTTCTGTCCTTCACTATTAATCATAGTTAGATTAACAAAGGGGTGACGGCATTTAGGTGCATGAAAAGATTTGATGTGTACAACCTTTTAGAAAATGAGACAGGACAGCTTTTAATACTGAAGGGTCCAATGCAAACATGCAAATGGCCACAATGTTGATTATGGTGGTTAAATAAGACCCAACCCATCTAATTATACAAAGACTATTTAATACGATGCAAAATGATTGTTCAGGTGTACCACTTGCATGATGATAGAGACCACACACACAGCATTCCAGATACTGACATGCTCCCACAAACTGACAACAATCAGCATTCACTCCACATGCAATGTTCCATACGGCCAAACAAGCACCCTCCCTGGGTTTTATTTTCTCACTGAAACACACACATCCAGCATTGTGGGAGAGTAGGTGCCAGGTGCCAGAGGATTTCCACCGGCTTATGGGACACTTCCGTCATGACTGGTTTTGTTGTCATTTGGGCCACATCAGGAAACTGTTGTAGAGAGTATCCCTTCCTGCCTTGGGGATAGGCAGCATGCACAGTGCTGAAAAAAACACATGCCTCACCGCATGCTGCGCACATGCATACACCCACTGAAACATACACACACACACACACACACACACACACACACACACACATGCGCACACACATACAGGCATACACACATGCGCGCGCACGCACGCACACACACACACACACACACAGGCATACACACATGCGCGCGCACGCATGCACGCATACACACACATACACAGACACACACACACACAAAGGCATACACACACACAGACAGGCATACACACACACAGACAGGCATACACACACACAGACAGGCATACACACACAGGCGCACACACACACTCACACACACACACAGGAATGCGCGCGCACACACACATACAGGCATACACACATACACACAGGCACACATACACACAGGCACACATACACACAGTCACACACACACACACACACACACACACACACACACACACACAATCCTCTCAAAGAGGTTTAGCCTCTGAGGCTTGCTGCCTTCACTACATTGGAGATCAGATAAGAGCTGTGCTCGCCTGTCCAGCCCCTCCGGCCTGCAGAGAAACAGCCACTTAGCAGCATGCCAAACAGACCTCCGTGCCAAAGAAGCAACATCATTATCAGCCATTAGGCCTGGCATGGGAGTGAAGACATCGCCTGGAACACTCTGCCTATTTACACTACAAACATTTTAGGAGAGCGAGGCCACGGAATCAGCAGCGGTGATCCTGGGAGTGGGCCTGCAACCAACGCCGGGAACTCCTCCTTCACCAGCTCACAGTTCACAGCCAGGTCAAAGGCCAGAGCTGGAATGTTTAATAGGTCGGGATTAAACACAACAGATGGGGAATGGATGTCACCACGGGTTAGGGTGGGCCCATAACTCACAAGCTAAATGGGCAAAGAAAGAAACAAGCGCCCGTTCGACACGCGCTCCCTGAAAACTCCATTTAAACGCTGAAAATGCACCGCCTGGCGCTAATTAATCAACCACATGCTGGCTCCAGGCTACGTGAAGTCAAACACTACTTTGATTTGGAAGGAAAATATATACATAATGCATCCAGCAGCTCTCCTTGCACTTCTCTCAAGCAAATGCTATTTACAGTCCATGTCCAGGGGAGATATCTGATGAAGAAGTGGATAGGAGGCCAGGAAAACAAATACTGCAACAGATGCTTGTTTGAAATCTCTCACAGGGTCAAGTTTCACCAGCAGCTAACACTTGGGACAGCTACAGTCCACGAGGCACAAGGGTTCATCAGCAAACGACCTCAGAAAGTCTAACGTTCCGCCTCGTTCTCTCCCACAGAATTAGAATCTCCAGCCACCCCATCCATCCCGCTTTCAGATTGATTCCAAGATAACTGACGGGCCCTTGGAATGTTGTGGCAGAAAACGGCGGAGAAATCGATAGCGGGTCAGGCGAGCTCATCTGGCCGCGCAGACGACGGTGTTCCGCGGGGAGGTCTGGAGCTTCAAACCGGATCTTTGTGGAGCTACACAAAGATCATGGCTCCGGTCCTGCTGCGCGGGGCCCGACCTAGGCAGTCAGAGAGAGCGCGGGCTCACTGATGATCAAATCGATTTCTGACAACCGCATTTGTTTTGCCTCAGAAGTGAGTCTGGCATTTCATAGCAGGACAGCGCAAGAGATCATGAAGGCTATGCTTTCTCCTTCAGATCTGGAAGAGATCCTGGCATGATAAGTAGGAAATAGAGATCAGAGGTAAGCATGACAAACTTCTTACAGAAGGTGTTGCTTCAGTTAGACCAAATATACATGCTTTCTCAAAAAAAATATATAAGTGATGTCTGTATAAACGCAGTGATTCTATCTATTGGTTTTGGAGTCCAGGCCTCCATTTTGGGTCTGATGAGGTCTCTGTTCCTCGGCCTCCTGTACCTAATAAAGAGCATCTTTAAATGAACAGTGTCGTCTTTGCCAATGGACCCAGCATCACCCCCCCCAATGCTGCAAAGGCCTCACAGACTGATGGGAAAATGAGGCTTAATAAACCCCAGCATAGTTGGAGCTAGCACATGCTGTCAATCACTGCCTGGTAGCAGCCAATTGTTAGACTTCACTCTCCGTGCAAAAACGCTGTGATTAGCTCAAATTAGAGGGTCAATGTGACAGCACATAATGGCTCCATTTTGAGCTTCACATACCATCACTCTCCCATCACTGCTTTCATGCTGTCCACGGGTGTGTCCTTCTCCAGACTAGGCAGAGTAAAAAGACATCTTCCCAGCATGCCGCTGTCACCGCCTATCCCTAGACTACACTTTGTCCTAGTAGGCCCGGCAACAGCTGAGCCCATTCTGTTCCAGGTAGGCCAGGGGATAACCCTCAACTGTTACTATTTGGATCAACAGCATTCTTGACTGCAGGCCACGGGGGGCTTGTGCCGTACTGCAGGATAGTGTGCTTGGCTGCAGTCTGGCCCGTCTGGCCCATTTAAATTTCCCCTGCACACACGTGCCCCTTTACAGTGTACAAGGTGGCATGGGGGTTTGCCTGAAGGACTAAACCTTGCAGAGGATCGCTGAGTGATCGATGGGTTCAGGGACACATAGGTGCCAGTCTTATGCTCTGAGATGGACTGTGGACTGCTCCTTACCTGAGACGAAGATGAGGACTGCGACGAGTGAAAAACAAATGGAATGGAATGGAAACATTAGCATTCCTTCACTTCCTGCGCAGTCCTCAATCCCTTTCTCAAGGCTTTCTCAAGCTTTCAGCAGCACTCACTTGCATTCGTTTAATTTTTTGGCCAGAGAGAAGTCTAAACTATTATTGGTCAGACAGAATTATAAACAGTGATGTGTGTATTGAAGAGTCTTGATGTAGGAGGTGGGGGGGGGTGCTCTGTTCACCCCCCGTTGCCACTGGTGACCCACTCACGCTCTGAATCCATGGTGTGTGTTGGCCTAAAAGCCGAGATTTAATCCACATTTTCCCCCCGATGGCAGGAAATTAATTCTAAATACTGTCAGAGGGAGCAACCAATCAGCCAGCTGAATGCACTCCGGGGAGCTCCGACGAGAATGGCCCCGAGAGGTCTTCACAAGGGGCAAAACCTTGCTGCCGGGAAAAAAGGCCCTTACCGATGTTAATCTCATCATCCGTCTCTGCGTCACCGATGCACTCAAACTGGAACTCCTGGAGCGACTGCGAGAACTTCTGCACGGCCGCCGACAGATCTAGGAAATGAGAGAGAGAGAGTCCTCGTGTTAAAGCAGCACGCAGGCTTAAGACGACACGCTAAATCCACAGAGGGCACTTTTCTTCATTTCGGGCTCAGATCCGGTTTTTCCCCAATTTCATTTCTATTCAGCCCTCTGTTTTGTTTCAATACCTCCCTGTTAAGGAAAAATTCTAAGCGCGACATGAGCAATGACCCGTGGCACCCCTTAAAAATGCGTTAACCATGGCATGAAATGTCTCCAGAGCTCTGTTGCTTTCCCTAGCCAAAACTGAGGAAAAAGTTCTCCACTGTTAAAACGGGGCGATCCCCATTCCACAGTGCAATCATTGTTCAGCTGAGTCCTGCTGGCCTTCATTCAACCCCCCACCCGCTCGCCCCCCCCCCCGATTTTTCCAGTGCGGCCTGAAAGAGGGCCGAGAAGGAGTCGGTTGCCATGGCAAAGTCAAGCACTTGAATCAAAGGTCTTCTTCATGAGTCTAAACAGAATGAAATGTCCTTTTTTGATGAAAGGAAAAAAAAGGGAATAACAAACAAACCAATGCAAGCACAAAAACCCCATACAATAGCACTTCATTCTAACTCTTTACACAAAGTAACTGCACCCTCAGAAGAGAGGCTAATGCTACTTTACCCTCAAGCCAATGCTAGTAAAATGTATGTGTTCATAGCAGCGCAGCAATAACAAACCACATTTCATATCATCACGAGTGGGGACAATCGCAATTGACCATTTTCCATGTGTGGTATTGGTTATATATTTAACCATCTGATTTTACAACACTACCATAAAAGCTAAGCTGTGAGATGCTGCCGAACTCATGAAGCAAGTGTTATTGACAAGATATACAGTACATCCACTCACTTCTTGAATGGTAACGCAAGAATAACGGCCTCATAATTGCACCTAAGTGGTCAAGAAAACAGCAAGATTGTATGGGTAAGGGCTAAAGGTAATGCACTGTGACGTCCCTTCATTTATTTGATTGTAAGCAATCTATATTTTCCAGCTGAAATTAAAGAGCAAATTTTCATTACATGAAAGTCAAAATTTGTGATACCCACAACTGGATGTTTTTAAATGAATGCAAGATGAGTTTACAGAAGATTTTCTTTTACCTTTTTTTTTAATATCGAATTATAGCTTTCACATCTCACGTCTTTCTTTCTTCAAATCAAAATAATCAAGCATGACTGAATATTATTCAGACAGTTCAGCTGGTACTCTTTTCTAATAAATCAGTGCTAATGACTCATTCAATGAAAAATATATTCCACTCCAAAAAACAGTCCTAATTACCAAATCCAAAGTCACTCGCTTTGATTCTAAACCCTGCCGTAATGGCAAGAACAAAGCCCATTTTTAATATGATATTAGAATGTAACATTGGAAAGTAGGTGATCACGTTTAAAGGATGCTTCAAAAAAAAAAAAAACAACAAAAACAGCACAGTGACACCGCTATCACCAGAAACAAAACCAGAACATACAACCCATTGCAAATACCCCCCTTGGTCTGAGAACTGTGTGAAAAATATCTGGCTGCATTCATGATCTGAACTTGTGGTCAGTGGCCGCCTACGAACTTTGGCTGCGGGTTCAGAAAGTCTTCTCAGCTGGAGGTGTGGGAATCACAGCATTTGTTTTTTTAGGAATCAGAGTTGCACAAATTCTGCACAGATTCACTGACTCCTACATGAATGGGATGGCTCGTCTTATTGACCGAGCTCACTACACCACCCTATCCACATTATACAGAGATCAGTCAGTCCATGCAGCATCCACCCAGCATCACTAAATAAAGAAATGGACAAGTTTATAGTTTAAGGAAAAGTTGGGACAGGGAGGGACCGGATGCTGAGCACTTTATTAAGATCAGTTTATTCAAGCTGTGATTCATCGTTGTGACAACCATATCTCCCACACTTGGAGCGATGTGACAGTTCACAATCAAATCTGCGAACATGCAAAACAGATGTCGTTTACGACTGTGGTTAGGCGCGATAAATGAAACACAGAAAAGGGTGTGTTCTGGGCTTTCTGTCATGTTGTGCTGGATCCCTGATGGAACAACACACTCCTCCTGACCTTCTGTTGCAGTCGGGCTGCAAAAAAAACAAAAAAACAACCAGAGTTCATCTCCATCATTTCTCCTATTGCACTCAAGAGCAGCCGCGTTCAAAAGTTTGGTAAGACAGGCTTAGGTAAGCTACTCAGAATCATCCAAGACTTTGATTTCTAAACAAATAAATAAATGAGAGTTTGCAAAAGGCGTGTAAAATCTCATCTGAACAGGCCTCGTGAGGGAAACAGCTCTGATGGATATCTATAACACATGAAAGAGATGCTAATGAACTGACAAAGACCCTGCGTCTCTAACACATTTCTTTTTTTTCCCACTTTTCAAACCCATCAAGACCAAACCAAGAGTAAACGGCGTAAACAAAACAATGGCCAAATCAATTATAGCCTTGTCCTATAATACTTTTTTTTAAATTTGTTTGAGAATCACGGTAATATAATTAAAACAAATCAAACACAGCCTACAGCAGTAAGAATTTCTGCAGTAGTCAGTGCTACTTAATTCACAGGTGTTGATGGAATATGCCGTTAGCAGTGAGCCTGCAACAGTTAATCAAATATTATATTTCAGCACATTTCCATAATACTGTTGGAAGTGAAGATTATCTGTTCCTCTGAAGACGAACACCCGTTTTGGGAAACAAAACCCAAATTGTGTTCTTTTGTATTCCTTTTCCTGTATGCTAAATGTTAAACACTGAAGCAAATATGAAATCATAGCTCTTTGAGAATGATGCAACAAAACACTTATGTGAAACTTTCAATAAAGTGAAACTTCCTGTTAACAAATAACACTGCATGACTGTTCATGAAAAACAAGAAACAAAAACAAAAACAAAAAAAACTGACTTACAAACACTATAGTTGTTATCTGGAAAACATAATCTCTGCTTTAGACCTTAGCATGTCTGTCAGAAGGTATGGTTTAGATTTGTAAAAGAAAAAGGAAAAAGACTGCCAGTCAATTAGAATCATGGCTATAAAGATGTGATCATTTTTTAAAGGATTTAAAGAAATAACTTATTATTTGTGGGGAAAATACAAATGTAAATCATTGAAAAAGGAATGGCTGTATCTTAGCAAGCAGGCTATTTAGGTCTCTTAGCCCAACTGGGGCTTATTTCACCACCGATTACTGCATATGATGACAAATAGTCTATACGAATGTGATAACATGGCTCTGTTAAAAATTGTCAGCTAGTCCAGCATTATATAATTTTGATCAAAGACCAGTATAACACTCTCACAGCTGAGAATAATCTGACAAATAAGACCAATAAGAAAAGACCTTTGGCACTGACAGCAAGCCAATTCATAAAAATATGTGTCACCATGGCACAAGCACAGCAATTGGTCAGCTTCAGAGCTCTTTCTACATCACAAAAATTTATAACCCTGACACTGAAAGCTAATTTGTCATTCATGTGTAATACATGTGAACCCTTTTAATTCCCGAACTTATGCGCTGATACAGTATTCAGAGGGCAGTGATACTAACAGGGTTTACTTAAAACATCCGCAGACAGTTTTCACAAAATGTGACATAAAACTACCTGGAGTAGAATGGGAACTGGGGTCATATGTTATTACATACGGATATGCATAAGATTAAGATTCACAGCTCTGATGACAGAACCAGGCTAGTTTATAGAAGTCAACTGTGTTTTCTGACTAAAATCTGAACTACTTCTTTCTCTGAGTGAAGGTCTCTGATGAATTAAATCCATATCTGTTACATTTCAAAACATGCACCTCACAAACTATTTAAATGAAATGCAATGCAAATACTGTATAATAAAATGCTACATCCAGGTAAAGACAAAAACAAATCTTGAACATAAAAGCAGAACAATGGAATATGCCTCAGAGGGGTGATGTGTGTTGTTGTGCTGTATACAGCTACTTTATCAATAGGCAAGATCATACAACACCCAGGAAACACGCAGCACGTCATCTCAAAAAACCACCTCAGATACAACATTTTCCACAAGACCGCTGCCACATTCTCTGCACGCAACTCTTTTCTCAAAGCCAGCTTTTCAGCCCTCTTCACACATGCACTGCAATACTAAACCTCCGTCCCATGTAGGCTGGCAGAATGGTGTTGAAAGAACTGGACTTCCAGGTTTCAGGGTTTCACTAGAGACCCGGTCATCTGCTTTGCAAGCAGCTAAATATTCAGTGGTGATTATCACAGATCAACATTTATGATGAAACTCTCTTTTCATTTCTGTCTTGTCTTTTTGCAGAAATGCAGTGTATATCAGCATAACTCAGAAGCATCCGAGTTGCTGTAAGAGGTAGGTATCTCAAATTTGATTCCTGCGGTAGGGTTCCACTGCTTGTAGAGAGGGTAATTCTGGATTAGTAATCTGTAGAACTCAGTCATATAATACCACATGGTGATCTCTGGACTCATATAGAAAAGAAAGATCCCATTAAAAGAGTGGTCTAGTTGTTCAATGTGATTAGTGGTATAGTGATTATGGGGGCCAGGATTGCTTTTCCATCCTGGCCACTGCTGTCCTCTGGCACTTATCCTTCAGCCTTAGCAGAAAGATGAAGGAGGTGTATGGATCATTGGCCATAGACTGCTGTTATTTTATTACCAGTCCCAGACTCATTTTTGGACAATGACTCATTCTGGTCAGCGCTAATCTCAGCACAGACTTTTTCCCTCACACAATTTAGACATCCAGTGGTGACCGACTCCAACAGAGGTGTCTAAAAAACCACAATAACCCACAACGCAACTGGGAAATCATCTTCCAATAACATTTCAGTCAGCGGCAATCTGTCATTACATCCTCCTTTCACAGGATTTAATCACTCTTCCTGAAACAACCTCTTAATTTCCTCCAAAAAAAAAAAAAAATGTCAACGCATGGGTTGTCGAGTTTTGTTGCAACAGCTCTCATCTTTCCACAGTCTGACCCCAATCCAGTATCACAAATGCCAGTTCCCATGCAGACGCGGCTCTGAAATAGTACTTACGGTTGCTTTTATCTGTTTTCTTCATTTCATCCATGTCTAGTCGGTCGCTCATTTCAAAAATGCAATACTGGAAAGCCCTCTATTAGGTGTGCTTTTCGAATCATGCACCACAGGGTCTCTCAGCCTTTTACACTACTAGGCCCACTTATGATTTAAGTATTTTATTATGGTCATCACCCACTTCAAAGTAAAAAAGCAAAACAAAAAAGAACAGTGCCAACCACAGGTGGCACTGAAATAAATTGACAGCCATGAGATTTAGGTTGAGCTACATTAATAAAATGTTTGGGCTGAGCCTTGTGATTGCTCTGGGTTATTCAACTCAGAAAACTTCATGGTTTCTTCCTTGGCAATCCTGGTCAAAATAATGCTACCAATTATCAATCTGGCTTCATTTGTTACAGGACAGAATGGCTGTTGTATAGTTTTACAATGGTGAACCTACAGACTGTTTAATTTCACTTTCAATCATTCCTCTATTTATCTATGTATCTTTCCTTTATTTTATCTGGTATGGTATTTAGACAGATCTTGCAAATACCATTCTGGATTTATGTCTAAGTCTGACAATTTTTTTCGACAACAAGAAAAAGTGCAAGATATGTACCATGCAGGAGAAATGCCACATTAAATTGAAATGAACATCCTTCCATAGAGATGAAAAATAAACACTGTCACAGAGAAGAAATGGCAGGATCTGATTTATGGGCAGTTGTTTCTGCAGCAATATTTTTGAAGGAGGCGCTCAGTAAAGGAGATATATATCTAAAACAATATTTGGCAACAACCAATTATAAAAACCTTTTCTTCAAGGTATAAGGCAGATGTTGAGGATTAGGTTTATTGGGTACAACAAAACAACAACTCTGATTGGACTAATATAGTCTGTAGTTGATTTATAAGTGTCATTGCTGCCATAGAAGAGAAAATTTCCTGTTGGGGCTTGCTGCTGAAACCCTGGGACAGACAGAAGGTGGCTGAAGGTGTAAGGGGAAGGGTCAGGGCACTGAGAGTGGATGGTAATTGCAGTTTGCCCTGTCTGCCTGGCTACTCAAAGCAGGAGACCTCAGGACGGCTGTCTGGGGTAAATGTATGCCTCTGTTAAACTAAGCATAGAACATGATGGTTTCTTAAATTACATGTAACAGCTTTGGGCCAATGATGTATCTCAATTGCTACCAGTAACAAAACCCCCTTTTTGATGATAGGTGAGCTAATATTTGTAAATGTGTTCATGAAAGAAATGGGTAAGGGAACATCCACTGTATACTTTAAACACTTCTCAAATGCAATGCAAATTCAACAGTTTTAGCAAAAGCACTGGTCATTTTGAGTGCAACAAAGCACTACACATGGAAGTAGCTTTTAAACGGAGTCTAGGGTGATTTTACTTGTCATGGGACTGTTTTTAATTTTTGGTTGAATTTTGCCTGGTTAATACCTGAAGGAGATGCCTTCAGATTCACCTGACACCCATAGTTACATTTCTCCAACAGGGCAAAGCCAATAAGACTCTTACAGCAGGCTTGAAATAAATCCTGTGTTTAAAGTTCTGGATGCTATGACGACATGATGGTCTGTTTATTCGAGATGGGACAGCCCTTCACAACACTAACAGAAACAAACTTTGAACGGCTCCGCTTGAAAACAGCAGAGGCGTTTAAAATCAATGTGATGGATCTGCCTTGCCCGTCACATATGTGGTCTCTGTTGTCCTCGTTTAATTTTTAACTGCACCACAGTAAATCAGTTACCTAGCACATTTTGCTTAATGACACACGATCACGATCAAAATGCACAACCCATAAAGCTTATCTTGTTGTGCTGTGCTAATATGTGCCCAGGCAGAGCTAACATTGTAAATGTATACCTGTCTGAGTCACTGAAAACTCCAGGAGATTTCTCACCTGTGACTTGCTTTATACGTCAGTGCTGGTCTAAGACAAATGACACACAATGATGGAGGATGGGAACAAAGGACGCTGAACACAAGCGCACAGGGTTGAAACACATGCACAACAGAGCCTGCAAAGTTATGTTCACCAACAACTGCTGCAAATCTGAAAAGAAAAATGCAACAACTGTAGTTGAGTTGACTAAAACTTTCCATATACGCAACATGAAACCCAAAGATGCAGGAGAAACTTGCCTTTTGACACTAATTTCTACCACCTTAAACTCCATTAAACACATTAAAAACATTTCTCCTCCTCTGTGGTGCGTCTCTTCATAAACTTTCTCTAATGCGTTTTTCATGGCCAGGAAGACAGGAATGAAAGCACTCAAAGCCACAGGGCATTGCTGTCATCACGGATACTTTGTTTGTACATTTTTCTCCTTTCAACTGAAAGCTGAGCTGCGTGTCACCGCATCCAGCGCTTGGTTTTGCAGTTATCGAGGCTATCTCATCCGCTCTGCATGTAAACAAAATCTCCAAGAGTGTTCCATTTGAAGTGCTTCCTTATCTCTTGCCTCTTATCAATGCTGGGATAATCAACATCGGGTAAGAGAGAAAAAAAGAAAAACGACAACACCACAGCACGTTAAAAAAAAAAAAACCTCATTAAGTACTTTAAAACATCAACCCCATTTTGAAATGTATGTGTCCGACTGCAAAAATGCACATAACTCCACCAAAACAAGCGTCTGGCTTAAAGACACAGATGACATAATGCTTTGGCATTATGCCAGCACCATGACTCATGATTTAAGTGGTAGGTGCACTGCTTCCTGCACTATAAATCTCAGAATGGCTGAACATCTAGGGTCACCACTTTTCCATTTGTAAATAACGGGCAAATTACATTTACATTTACTTAACTTTGTCATTACATTTTTTCTTTCTTTCTTACATTTTTACCTCCCTCACCTAAAAATATTACTCAAATTCAGAGAAGTTAAACTACTAACTAAATTATAAAAGGGAAAATTATACATTAAACAGCAGCCAAGGAGAGTCAAAAAAAGTTATCTCACTTTACTTTTAGAATTATAAAAAGGGCTGAGAGTCACATACAGAATAACATTAACTCTACCATCACAGCATTGACATAACCCACTCGAAAAACATCAACTATTAATTACTTCCTGAGATATAAGATATCACAATGATTGTGGGGATCTATCATTTTAGAGTACCAGGCCCTAATATAGATGGTCTCCTCACTGGTAAGAGATCAGTAGGCTTCAACCAAGGCAGGGAAAAGGTGATCCAGACTAAGTCTCAACAAGTTTTTTTGCTCCAAGACACTACTCAGTTTCACACAACAAATTTCAGTTTTCAATATTCTATGACAAATTATGACTAATACCCTCACCAAGGAATCACAGGGAGTCCTTGTTACATTTTGATCATGTGAGCAACAACTTATACTACAACTTTCTTAACAGTCAAAAAAAATATATATATAGTATTTAGGTTGGAACTGGCTTTCATGGCTGCATTGACCAAACTGTTTTATTGTACTGCGAAGATCAACTTTGGATCTGCACTGATGTTCTAAAATGCCCAGACCACAGTAAGCATTAGTTTACTGGAAGAATGTCTTTAGGGACAAACTGAGTGAAAAATATCAGATTTTTAAAAAAGAGAGCAACATGAGGTTAGAAAGCATGTTGCCATCTTCCTACAATTTCCTTTGCTCATGCAAGAAAGTAACACAATTTTTAAATTGTGGTTTGAACACTGAATAACAATGTTTATACAAAATATCTTGAAAAGTGCATATCTTTTGTTTCAACTAGCAGTTAACAGAATGTTTCATGTATATTTTATAAAAAACTAGATTTGTGCGTTTATATTACATAAAGGCGACAGGAAGCAAGCTTTAGCATAGCACATGATACCTACCATTATCCTTTCATTTGTATTCATGTAACGCAACTGCGGTGTAATATCATTAGGTCAACGTCTTCATTCAGCGAAGCTGAAATTCTGTTCTTTCAATACTTATTCCACTAAACCACACAGCAAAAAATATGTAATTGACACCTCTGTTATGGCACAGGTTAACAAGTGCTACGCTAAATACACTGCCATATTCGGATGTACACAATGCCTTGTTTGGTGTTCGGTCCAGAAATAGACCTGCCTCAGGCAAGGGTTTGAGTAAATTATACTTGTATCCGTTTCGGCTCTAGTGCGATTATTACATTATTCATGCTTTCGCAAGACTGAATGGTTTCATCCACCACACAGCACACCGGGGCTGTTTCTGTGTCAACTCTACATTGACAGCGAAACCTGTTCTGATGCATATAAGCCTACTTCCTGTAATCTGGATGCAAGGTTTATGCCACCTGAGTCATAGACTGTGACGCCCCTAATTAAGTACAATTGTTTTAAGTGCTGTGGGTACAAGCAGCAGCACAGCAGGCAGGTGATGCAGGGGTGGGGGGGCAGCTTACGTTATTGGACCATGAGATGGGGTTACGTCTGCCAGTGGCCCTCTAGGTAAACACTCCGTCTGTCTCCAGGGAAACCAGATTCCTCAGGCATTTCTACGAATGTATATTTATCCTTAGGTTCCCCTATGTACAAATTTACCAAAGACAGATGCGACGTCTACAAAAACACTCTAAAACATTTTCTTATTATTTAGTTCTTTGTTTGTTTTTACAGACACTTTATCTTAAGCAACTTGTATGGCCATCTTGTCAAGATACATAAAGTGGGTGCCAGAAGGCCACCAAAGGCGTGGGCACGAAATAGCAAGTGACACATCAGTGATTCATCATCAAACTGAAAAACACTACTTGCGCATCTACAGCTGCTACTCCTTTAAGTGTATATTCCTCATTAGAACGTCAGGAAAATGTCAGGGGTTGGTCCACTTCTCCTCACCTTCATTCAACCACTCAAGCATTTCTGAGACTTATGTGTTGAACTGCAAGGCCCCTTTGGCTGTGAGTGCTTTGACCCATGACCTATTGCTTGGAGTGTGCACACACCTCCTCGCATATTTGCTAGAGTGTTTGTTTAAACCTGGCAACTGCTTCACGTCCAATGAAGCATCGTTCCGTCCCTGGCCACGATGCCAGTGTTATTTACAGCTAATACGCCCAACATTTCTTACAGTAACTGCGACAACAGCGGGTGGGAAGATAAGCTTCATGGAGCTATGCCATCCGCCAGCAGAACGTAGCTGAAAAACCTGAATAGCTCTTGTCTTCAAAATCCAAACTTCATGAATAACCCCAAAATTACAAAATCTGTTTCTGTTCCTTACACTTCCACAGCACTAAGCAATAAGCAGTAGCCTTTACCTTGCAGCTCTACAGCCAACTAAGCAGATGCTTTCTAGTCATCACCTCTCTGAGGAAAACCCCAACGATGTGCAACAAGAGACCCTTTCAAGTGGGGAGAACCTTATGGCACAGACAATACAAAGTATTCTGTTTTCAACAGTATTCTTGGCTCTCTTTGCTGCTGGGGTGCAATGATTACTCCCCACATTTCCTATCTTGACAGAAGCAACCCATCTGAGATCATAAAAATCTTCAAAGCGAAGTGTGAACTTCCTCCTAGCTTGAGTGTAAGTGTAAGAGTGTAAGAGTTCTCTGAGGTGTCAGCAAGTAAGCTGTGCCTGTTTGATTCTGCTCTGCGGGACACTGAAACAAGCATAATTTTCCTGGTGATTCCACTTCCACATGTCAGCCAATCATGCGTAAGCCACACCACAGGATTCTTACAGTCATCTGAGGAGCTTGCACCATATTACCCCCATGGCTTTCCAGGGCCTGAATTTCCTCCCAAAGCCATCAGAGTCCAGAGCCTTTAAACTGCAAGGCATGAGCGCTGCCGAGTTTCAGCATTTTCATTTGTGTCTGTGCACTGAAACAGACTTGATTCAACCCTTTCAGCACAATGTCAGCATATGTATCTAGCATATTAATATAACATCTGTAAAGAGCTGCAAGTACTGGTAAAAACTTTTGCTTCATGACAGGGTTTGAAAATGACTTCCTCTCATGTCTTCACTGATTGGCTTCTACCTAACATTTGCATGGCCAGCCCCCAAACAAGCAAAAATTAAAATATTAAATAAGTGAATAAATAAATAAGTACTTATTCACTTATTTATTCACTTACACGCATACACACACACCAGTGGCGGCTGGTGAGCTGGAAACAGGGGAGGCTGAAACATTACCTTTAAATCTATCATTACTTTCAACCTGTTCTCCTTTATCCTCCTTGTTTAACAATAAAACAAATAATTCACAGAATAATTGAAACCAATCGTGAGAATATGGTAAATGATTATGCTCACGAAACAGTGTAGATTGTCTGTAGTTTGTGTGCTTGTGAAAGCTACAACATGAGATGTTTAATTAACAGTAATGTTTAATAATAACATTAATAAAGGTAATGTTCAGCCTCCCCTGTTTCCAGCTCACCAGCCACCACTGACACACACACACACACACACACACACACACTGAATTCATGGTACTTTTTTCTACATTCTACATTCTTATTCACTCTAGACAACCACAGACAGCAAACACGAGCTCAGAAGAACTGAAAAGACAACATTATATGATGGCCAAGAGCATTCATCATAGTCTGACCATGCAGGTTTTTGTAGGTTAAGTCCTATTCATAATGAACACAGCTAAAAAAATAACACCAAATTTTAAGTACTTTGAAGTGTTTCGTCTGACAAACCTCTTTTAGAAGGTCAAAAAATGCTAAACACTAAAATTCCAAAAGGCTGTTGTTTACAGCAGTAATAAACTTCTCTTTATAGAGTCTGGCATCCTCGTGTTGGTTTTTAATGCCAGGTATGACTGACTGAAATGTAATTCTTGGGCTGTTTAACAACTGTAAACCTTTTATAGACCAAAACAATGCTAGAGTTGGTGGTATTTTTTAACTGCCTTAAAAATCAAGGCAGTTAAAAAATGTCTACAAATATATTGAAATCGACTGTGGAGAGAGAAATTTTCTCCTACTGCTTTTGAGACTGCAATATGCTGCCCAAACAAAAGCCAGGCACAATGGATGTGGTGTAACGAAATGACCTAATACTTTCACTCATGTTGGCTCGGCGCTTTTTTAAAAATTTATTTACTTTTACTTTGGAGCTTGCAGAGCTTTTCCACTGGAGAGAGGAGACAGTTATGCTGAGGCTTGGAATGTGCTCAGTGACCAGTAGTAAACCACACCAGTCAGTCGAGGATTGTAGCCGTACACCACACTGCCATTAACAACCATGTTCCACAGTAAAGTCAAGGAGACTTTCTACAAAGTACATGAAAGACAGTTTACACAATAGCATGGCCAGTAAGGGACCTACACCAAAGCAGACAACTGCCAAGACAATAACCACATAAACCTAAACAGTAACAGACAAAGAGAGTCAAGCCTACGTCCTTTTCATTCATTTTTGCAACTGTGAGGTGTACAATATGTGGCTGTCTTTTTCTTAAAACCGTTTAAAATATATGACTAATAGCTGCCAGTGACAAAATTATACAAAATTACCTGTCAGCAAAAGAAAAATGCGGTATGAATTGCCAAAAACCCTTCACTTTTGGATGCTGTTTACTCTACCTTCACATCAAAAGACTGAGTAGGACAGAACGCTCTTTGTGTCTGATTTTAGACGCTCAGAAAATGTTTTAAGAAAGGGCGTGACTACCGCACATGTAATCATAACATTATGCATGAACAGGACTCTTGATCTTTAATGCCTGTAAAATGACACTGCTCTCCTCTGTGGAGAATAAAAAGGAGTCCCACTGTTATAGCCTGCACAGCGATGGCATTTTAATAATCAGCTGTGGTGCTGGTGACAACAATTAGTATCTGTTGCTGAAACAAAGGACTTTTTCTTAAGGTACATTGACTCATTGTTCACCACTGTGAGGTTACTTGGTGCTGTACCAAGGCTCTGTGACACAAAGTTCCCTCGTTGGCTCATTCTTCACTATAGCTGCATGCATTCTGAGACAAGCACCACTGTAAATGTACATAATGGTGAATAAAGAGCAAATACATTTGCTGAAGCAACCCAAATGCTCAGTATCCAGTATTTCTCCATGCCCAAAGCCTTTCAGGCCTTTTTGGTTCATTAATTCATTTAAGGTACTGATTTCTGGTGTTTAGTTGTGTCTCTGCTGTGGGTTTAACAGTGTTCACAGGTGAAAAGCATAACCACATAAAGGGTTTCATGGCAGAACCAAAGGGCTCACCTCAAATTAAAGAGGAAATCCACTGAAAACAGAATCTGCTGTTCCTCACCTTTAAAGTAGCTGGTATACATTCTTTTATGTCACAAATCAAACCTGAAAATCTGGAAAGAAGGAATGTTCTCAAAACATACAGTATGACAAACTTGGGGCAGGCTTTTTACAGCACTCTGTTAGAGCAGTGTGAGTTTGCAGTAATTTTTGGAGAACCAAGTCAAATCTCTGCACGGGGCCTCCAAAGGTGCACTCTCAGAGCAGCACTCCACCCCTGCTGCTGCGGGGGTCTGGAAAGTTCTGCTGCAATGCCGCGCATGCGGCATAGCCCAAAATAAGCCCCCTTCACATGTTCCCGGTTTATATGAGCCGGCGAGAATGCTGCACTGACATGACCCTATATGGCAGCCTGCATTACAGCTAATGGAGTCCTAGTTACATTTACATTTACATTTATTCATTTAGCAGACACTTTTATCCAAAGCAGGCTGCCATCCTATATGGCAGCCTGCATTACAGCTAATGGAGTCCTAGTTACATTTACATTTACATTTATTCATTTAGCAGACACTTTTATCCAAAGCAGGCTGCCATCCTATATGGCAGCCTGCATTACAGCTAATGGAGTCCTAGTTACATTTACATTTACATTTATTCATTTAGCAGACACTTTTATCCAAAGCAGGCTGCCATCCTATATGGCAGCCTGCATTACAGCTAATGGAGTCCTAGTTACATTTACATTTACATTTATTCATTTAGCAGACACTTTTATCCAAAGCAGGCTGCCATCCTATATGGCAGCCTGCATTACAGCTAATGGAGTCCTAGTTACATTTACATTTACATTTATTCATTTAGCAGACACTTTTATCCAAAGCAACTACAAAAGTGCATATAGTAGGCAAGCAACAGGCACAAGGGAAAGATGTGTAGAGGTCATACAATGCAGATAGTGCTGAAGCTGAGCACAAGGTCAGTGTAGCGAGACAGAACTAATTTGATCTAAGGTTACATAAGGTTACATATACCAAATACAGTGACTGGGACAATAAAGTGCTGCTATACTACCTAGGCCAAGAACATGCTACAAATACAACGTAGCTACTGCTCAAGTGAATCTGGCCCCACCTTCAGCACTTAAACTTTCCTGGTGCTGCCTTCACCCACCCTCCCATGTTGGGTTTGTTTGTAAATAAACCAGCAAGCCATATCTGTGTGTTTGTTTGCTAGCCTACAATGGAGGTTGAAATCCGCATGCTTGCGCTCTTGTTGTTCTTGGTTTGGGGAGACCACAACAGAGCGACGCCGGTTGTGCCTGGATTCGTCCCACAGCGTGGGAGGCGAATCACTGTTTTGTTGTCCGATGCAAACTGTCCATGTGAGCAAGACCATGATTCCTAGTGCTACCTTAAACCTTGAAGTGTGTACATGCAAAAAAGACCCTTCCACGCTTCCAAAATGCCTCCCGTTCCCCTCAGGTGCAGCTGGCCTACAGCGACGGTGGATCAATGTCAAACTGGTCGCAGGAGTGAAAAGTGTGCATTTCGAGCGGGCTTCACAGAATGCCTGTAAACTAGCAGAAATAAGAAATAACCTCATGGGTAAATGCTACACCCAGAGGTTGCTAATCAACTACTGCACTGATCCAGGTAGGCCCATCAGGCATTGGAGGTCCACAAAATATTTACCAAGCCAGGCTTCAAAACTGCACAAATCCTCTAGATCCTCACACGGTAGGCTAAGCACTAGGGAGATTCTGCCTTCAGGTGAGGCCTACACATTCTGAGGATGTGCTTTTGTGTTGGATTACTGGGTTCAGTCTGAGATGAGAAAGAGTTTAAAGCAACAATTTTAAAGGGAGGAAACAACACATCCAATTATGTTTTTTTTCCTAGAGTATCCCTCTGTCTGAAAGGGTGCAGACAGTTGGAACTGCAGTCCAAGAAAATACCACCTTCTGCTGAGAGATTCTGAGAAAAAGGCGCTCTGGAATTATCAGGCCTGCTCCCCTCACCTGTGCTGAATTTCCCTTGATTTGCATCAAACCGAAATGTATATTAGGTAAAAAGAGCTTGCCAGTGCTTTCTGCACACAAGAGTACATTTTACAAAAGACTACATTTACAGGTATCAGCTCAGAAAAAAATATGGGCCTATTCATTAGCACTGACACATGCCATTGCTGTGAATGCATCACAAAACTTCCTGTGCTATCAAATGTTATTTACAGGAAGTAAGTACTGCTTTTTCAGTCTTGCTTGCATCACAGGAAAGAACCAGAGGGTGAGCAATTAAGAAATGATCAAAGCACACATGATTGGTGACTATTTTGTTTTCCATTTTATACAAAAGGAGTGGGATCACAGCGTGTGACTTTGCCTTCATGTGACCTGGGGTTCCATCGTTACACAAGAGCTTGCCGCTACAGCCTGATTTCCTGTGACAAAAGCCTGGGAAAATCTCTCCTCCTTGCAAACACTATATAACATTTTCTTACTTTATCCAGGGTGACTTACGTAGCTTACATTTTTACATTATTCATTTTACAGCTGGCTATGCACTGGGGCAATTTGGGTAAAGCACCTCACCCAAGTGTAGAGCACCAATGCACCCCTTGGGAACTGAATTGGAATCCTTTGGATTATGAGCTCTGCTCCTTAACCACACGGCCACATCACTCCCCGTAACAATCAAACAACAAAGATCCACCTCCACTGACACCAGCGTCACCATGTGGTAACTTCCGAAGGAGGCGCTGACGTGTTGTGAAATCCCTCTGTAAAACACAAAGGTGGCTTGCAATAAGGCTGACAAATCTGCTGTGGTTGCGACAGCCCCAAAGATGTCCGCCACGCAGCTCGTCCCAGCCGACAAGTCGGTCAGTCATTTGTCTTCCAGCGGGAGCACTGAGGTTTTGTTTCATATGACTGATCACTGCTCAAATATGTGGTCATGCCCTGCTAGACAAATTAGTGCGGTGGCCAAAATGACCTAGCAGCAACAAGTGAAGGTTGATCTTTCTCTATTCATTGCATGAATCCCGCCAGTGATGGGGAGCAGCGAGCTTTGCAGAGACACAGAGTGTGACAGCTTGGCCCCAGCCCCGTTTGAAAGCCAAAGTAACTGACTGAAGCTAAAGGGAGGTCACTTGATTCACTTCCCCTGGCCTTCTCCAAATGCAGCTAAGTGCCACAGTAAACTAAACAAGCCTTTCCTGACTTTGAACAACACAAGGCTGGCAGTAAAAGCGTCTTGTTAAAAGTCTCAACCACCAAGACCATGATGGGAAGTTCAGGCTGACAGCAATTAGCCGCGAGCAGACGAAAGGTTGGCCTTTTGACACCTGCTGCATCAGATGTGCTTAGCATCAGATGCCTTTTTGGAAGTCACAGGACCTTCTCACAGAAAAAAACAGCCTTTCTTTTACTGGCCTCTGAGGCTGAAAGACACTGTCACTCAGGTAAAGACGCTATTTTCAGACTACTTTGGCGTTATGAACTCCAGTAGTTCATTAAAATAACCATAACACAAACAATCCTGCACAGCAGGGTGCCTGACTTATGCAGACATTTTCACCGTATGATTTTTCCTCTTTATTAAAGATCCAGCCAACCCCCATCTCTCCAGACAGCCAACCCCATATAACAGCCAAATACAGATGGGTTCTTCCGCTCCTCTGTTTTATAAATGGCTGAATGTAACTTACAAGGTCAGTCAGTGTACTTTCCCTCAGTGAAAAGTCCTCTAGTACCCTCCAATGTCAGCCCTAGAAGCACATTCTGTTGATACACTAATGAGCTCCATGTGTCTCAACGTTAGGCTGATGGAAGTGCCGGTCATTACTAATGTGCACTTCCACAAATCACTCTGTTTCTGTGCATTAGTCTGCTGCCGTTCTGCTGCGATACCACAGACACAATACAGATTAAAGGAAAGAGACTTAAAAACACACTGTCTGGAACTTCAGCCCTTGGTATTCAGTGTCTAATAGAATACCCATACAATCCATGGCTGTGGAAATTTATGTGGTTTCTTGTGCAGGGCGGTACTTAAAAACATAAAAACTAGACAAAGATGAGGATCATATACTGCCTATGAGCACTGGATGTGCACTGTCTGTTAAGTACAGGTCATTAAGTACATCAATGTTGCATGCAGACTGCTTGTTCAGCCTCACCCCTGCCAACAGGTTAGTCCAAGATGAAAGTGCAAAATTAAATAATATGAGATAATTCTATCATCAGTCTTGTCCCTGGTTTTCAAACAGGTGGGGTTGGTGTCACTGGTGATGTCAAGGGCTATTCAACACACTGAGGAGTTGCAAATGTCACAAAGCTGTTCGTGGGTTTGCGAGTCATTTTTTCCTGCTCTGTTGACAGGTCTCTGTTATGGCAGTAAAAAGTAGGTGAAAATTTAGGAAGTACTCGAGATAAAAAAAAAATAAAAAAAAAACTAAGAACAATTACTTTCAGAATTCATCCTACACAAGAGAATTGTGAATAATACAAAATATTATTCACAAGTAGCATCACAGGTAACTAATAGGAAACAGTAAACATTATTGATTTCCATGCGGGAATAAGTGTAATGTAAGTGTTTATTTATTTATTTTTAATGAATGACCTTCCCTCTGATTGACTGATTTCGTGTCCCTTTCATTTTATAAAAAGTGATTACAAAATTAAACTGCTTTTCAAGCTGTGTAGCACGACTTATAAAATACATCAAAATCACTTAAAAATTTAAAGTGATGGTAATTATATTTGATTAGAATCTGAATAATGTCAAATTGTGTTATGTTCAAGTATATAAATTCTAACTAATTCGTCTCACATCAGGGCGTGTAACTGTAGATACAGAGTAGGCCAAATAAACAGCAGAAATTCTTAGCACATCAAAACTTCACCTGACTTCACTCAGATACCAACGCTCTAAACCATTCGCAATGCAGCGTGTACTTCCCATTCACTATGTGTTTTCTGTCACCTGAGAAACATGGCTAATTAACAACAATCATATAAACACGGTAAATACGGGACAATAACATCAAAACCGGTGCCTCATAATTAAGTAAAATATGTGTAATGCTAAACTTTATCAGAATTCATTGCATATATGTATTTGCTAAATCAAATAGCAATCAGTATGCCAAAACGAATCTCAGAAAGTTCTGTGCCTAACGAGTCAATGGTCCTTGAAAATTGAATAACTGTAGGTAGCTGTGCAGTTCTGTAGTCATGGCCTCGGCTAATAAAACATTCAAATGAAAGTACTAATAAAAAAAAATGAAGATCTAAACTGTGACTATATACTTATACAATATTTACATCAGTCAATTGAACAATTAAGGTTAACTGGTTTTCTGGCAACTATTTTGACCCCAAGTACAACACTAACAACACAGACCGTAGGGCTACTTACTTTTCAGCGCAGTGATTAACATATTTCCATCTTTGATAAGTTCTTTAATGAATTTGTTCGTCCGGTCCAACTCAATTTCATGACATTTCAGACGTTCCCTGAAATCAGGACTGTCCAAGAAAGAATCGCTGAATTCCAGTGTCGGCAGCCCCATTGTAACGACGTGGGAAAGTAATCTCAAAGACAACCAATGATCCTTAAAACAGCTCGCCTGTTGAAATCGCCCTTACATTAAGTTTATTTTCAGTGTCGCCACCGTTTTATTTTTCTCCTGCCAATACTGGTGTGCTGTTGCCGTACAGTTGAGGCTATTGAAACTTTTGTTTTCCCTTCCCGTCCTCCGTACTTCCGGCACTTTTGTTGGTATCCTCGCTCATTCAAGTTGAGCAAACTGGCTGAGCAGTACTAGAGCCGGTGTGACTCCTGCTGGTTAAATCGAAAAAATACCTGAATCAACTTTTTAAAACTTCACAGGGATGCATTCGCCAGCAAAATGAGAGAACTTAGTTACCGTTCAGTCGAAGCCATTCAGTCATTTCTCAGTGTAAAAATGTACACAAATAATGTCTTAATCACATCAAGTTCAGTCGTTTTAGCCCTTCATGGAACATCCTGTAATAGGTTTATCCCATTATCTTAGGCAACATGCAAGAGACACATTTTTGGAATGTTCTGTCTATCACCTGTGTTTGCTGTGTACCTATTTATATCACAAAAGTCTAAAAATCAAAGTTGCATTTCAATGCAAGAGGTAAGAAAAACACATATCCATAGCATATGCAATCGTGTTTTTATTTTATTATTATTTTTTTTTTAAATCGCAAACAATTTCATAAATAAATGATTATTCTTGATATCCAGCATGGTTCAAATGAAACTATTTTTTTGCGGAGGCTCTCTTCCACTTTCAAGCTACGCGACTGGCTCAACAGCCAATAGCCTAGGTTACGTGTGCCAAGAGGAAAGCAATCGTGGAAGAAAAGAAGACCTCCAGAGTGGCTCGCGTACAAGGATCGCTACAATACACTAAATCAGGTGTAGAGAAGAGGCACATACATTTACCTGCACGCTAGGAAAACAGAAAACATTCAGATTCTTGTGCATACAGTCTGCACTGAAGCTAAACCCTTATGGAGACCTCAGTAACCTAAAAGGAACTGCACAGCAGATGCAATACTCACATGTGGGTTACTCACATGCACGTGAGTCTTGCAAAGAAGAAGCACTCCAGGGGTTAAAGCGCTCCCATTGTCTCTAAAATAGACGAGACCAGTTAAAAGGATGTAACCACAATTAGGATACAACCACGTGGTTGTAAAGTTGTGGATACATGGGTGTTTGAAAGTTAGCACTCAATTCCTGAGGTCCCTGATTCTTGTCCCTTATTTTACCTGGGAGTGGCACTCAAGGAGCAGGCTAAAGGGTGCTGCCTGAAGTTGTGCCTTTGTGTGCGCCACATGCCCCTGTACCCAGGGGGTTAGATCTCTGCACAGATTGAGTTTTCTCTGTAAGGTCTAGGGCATTCTCCGCCGGGGGTCAGAGCACTCTGCCAAGGACAAGTAGGGGGTAACTCAGACAGAGTGGACTGAGAGACTGAGAGACACAAGCTTAGCGGTAACCTGGTGTGGTCCCCTTTTATTACACTTCTTAGCACTTTTGCCCCCAGAGGCTTCTGGGAGAAGATGCCTGTGACCTCGCCAGATGAGATGTCCCTTCTAGACCCTTTAACTGGTTTCTTTGGGAAGGATGTGTATGTGTTTTTTTTTTTTTTAATCTTATTCTTTTTTACAGAAAATGGAAAACCTCACCGCACTCAAAAACAGCAGACTCTAGGCCTGGAGAGACAGGATGGATAATGCTCAAACTCAAAGCTGATGCTGAAAAATCAGCTTCTGGGACAGAGGCTGGAAAGTGGAGAGACAAAATGCACACACTCACAGGAGAAAAGGTTCCTATCAGACTGGTGAAGCTGACTCAAAACCCAGGCTGTTTCTCAGAGAGAAGTAGTGCATAGGTGCTGGGTAAATCTTACGATAGCTCTCACCTTCATGCTTCATGGATGTAGAGTCTCCTATGATGATTTTTTTAAAACAATAAAGTTACCACACATGTAGATACATTGTTTTTTTCAGCTATGTTATCCATAACATAAAAACCAGAACTAAATAAATGTATAGCAGTCTTGGTATGTGCTGTAATTATTATACCTCCAACAGACTTAAAATGGGGCCTAGCAACCAAGTCACTCTGCCTGGCATCTATCTCAGAAACAAGCCCTGACCTGAGCCAGTGCACTGTGTGAAAGCTGGATGGTGCAGAAAGAAGCCTTTGGTAACATTCAGCCTAAGTTGCACGTCACAGTGCAACTTGTTGTTACAGTCAGCTAGGTTAAATGGAGATGTACAATAACACAGTTAGTTGGGTCTGAGGTAATGCCTTCTGAGGTCCAGAATGTAAGGTGAGATTCAGAAGTGATACCCCCCCCCCCCCCCCCCCCCCCCTGCTGTGATGGCATGTTGATTGCAGTGAAACAAAACGGAATATCTGGAATTGATATTGCATCTTCCACAGTTCTTTTCTTTGCTCTTTTTTATGTATGCTGTGTAAAGATGTCATGTTTAAAGAACAATTTATATAAGGCTTAATGAAAAAAAAAAACATAAAATCAGACAAATAGTTAATGGTCCAATGCGTACAGAATCAATATGCAGTTAAAATTATGAAGAAATTATATCACTGCCATTCATAAAATATACAAGAACATAAATAAAAACAAACTACTGAAAATATTTACACTTGAGCAATTCCCTTTTCAAGTTTATTTTTCTTAGGAGTTATCTGTTTACAGTGCATAATAACATTGCTTTGATACAATACTCAACAGTCTGCTATGTTTTTAACTGGGAGGATAAATCTTGAATTATTAATGTGGTCGATTACCTTTCTTAACAACCAAACTGGCTTTGCGTCATTTGTTAAAAGCACCTGCTATGGATTTCTGTTGTAAATGCACAAAATCACAACCTTCGAACCATCAAAATTAGTCTGCATCAGCACTATGAATGTTAATAGGAGTCATCTGTGAAAATGTGAAAGTGATTTATGAAAATGACTGACCTTTACATTTGTTGACACTGCTGGATGTACAGATGTACAGTCTAATTTGAGTGTCTTCTTGGCTGAAAGAAACCCTTCCGGTGACAGCCAGATCATATACGCAGCCTGGCCATTAAGCCTGACCACGTTTTTGCCAGACTGTATTTATTTTGCTGGCAAAGGGTCTGAGTGAGTACCATTATAAAAGTACCAAAGAGACATCAAATACCCTTGAAGGCTCCAGCCAGGTAGACGAATCTGATTTTATTTAGTTTTTCTTAAAGGTTAATCATATTCAGATTACCTTCCAAAATTACCTTCCTGTTTTTACAGATGTTGGAACACTGTGGACCACTTTTCTCTGAATGCCTGCCCTCAAAAGAACTAATCCTCAGCTTTTTGTTATTGATTTGCTTATCTGATAATGAAACAGATGGAGCTGAGAGGAAGGCTGCAGGTTGTAAACAGCAGCATCAGTCTGCACATGCATAGTGCGTTAACAATGTCATAGAGGCAAACGGTATAGGCACATCCATATGTGATGATTAGAGAACAGTGCTCACTTAAAATCGGGAGCTTAATATCTAGAAAGGCAACTTCAAACACTTACACACAAGGTCACATTCATTGGCACCAATGTTTTCAGGTTTATGGCCTGAATGATTAAGTGGAACAATATTTTTTAAACAGCTGTGCTTGTTGAGGAATTGTGTTAATGTAATGTAATGTTAATTGTTGTGACCATGATATGAACCCGGAAAGCTGTGACTAAAACCATGTACCATAACCGACATAGCTTCCATTTGTACAGTCTCAAAGGTCATCATTAAGAAAACAGAATTAATACACATTCAGACACTTACAGATCAAGAAACCTGCTTTCCATTGTTTCTTGAGGCCCAGTTTTTCAGCAGAGAAACGTCACAGAGCTCAGTCCTCCTCAGACCTGATTGATCCCTTTGTGATACTCCCAATCCACTTTGGCACTGTGGCACCATATTGATGCACAGACCCTGTCTGTTGTCTCAGCCATCAAGGGATTTAGAACAGTTTCCAGCATGTTTACCCTTGTAAACAGGCTTTCATATAGGAATTACAAAACTGCTGTTTTCTGTGAACCTGTCCCAGAACATGCATGGTGAAGCTCCTGAGTGGCTCAGTCAGGAAGGGCACTTGTTCCATGTAGGCTGGGTCCCACACCTCAGATCCAGGTTCCAGTGAAATCTGTATTTTTGCTGACAATGACTGGGAGTCCATAGCAGAACACAGCTGGCTTACTCTGCTAGGGTAAGGTGGTTAGTGTTGAACAGGGTGTGTAAACAGTCTCCTCAGTGTGGCATCGTCTATTGGTCTATGATGCACCTCAGAGTTGCTTGGGTGATGTCATAGGAGATACATCTATCCTCCAATCAACATTTTCTCTGCTGTGGTGCACTGTGCAACTGTGAGCCAGCTAATTGAAAAATTGCCATTGAATATGAGCAAGTGTATTGGAGGATTACCTTTATCTTACTTCAGTGTTCTTGCCTGGGCATAGAGGGTGTGCGAAGAACCTTGTCTAGTACATTTGCTGATTCCAAATTGGGTGAAAAGAGGGGAAAAAGCAGAAAATAATAAAAGAAATCTGCATGGCAAAGCTGCTACAAAGCTTAACAGCTTAGGCCTAGATGTAAAACATATCCTTTATGTTAGAGCAAACCAAAGAGCCGGAGCTGAAGGTAATCACTATGGAGAATAGGATAAGACATCTAATTTGCATCACGGTAGGCACACAAAACACAGGTCTCTGCTTATTGGAGGGGCCCAACCAATTAGCTGCTCCAGTTGCAATAAATATTTCCTCCCACAGGGGTCAGCATAGTGTAGATGGTTTGATTATGTTAGAGACCGTCAAGCAGTTCATCAAAATGATAGTGCCAATCAAAACCATAAACCATCCATGTTGAGTCAGGTTTTATCATACAGAATAAGCATTCATGTTGGAATTTTTAATATTAGAGGCAAAGTATCCGATACTTTTTTGCATCTGTAGTGTGCTTGAAAATAGAATAATAGTAGTGCAATCCAAGAAGCAGCCACATTGGTTAAATTAAAAATGTTAAAAAAAATATCAGAATTAATGCAGAAAAATAACTTTTTACCAAATTTACCAGTACAAAAACAATAAGCAAATTACTCAAAAGTAAACCGGTCTCTAAGAATATGAACAAAGCTTCTCTATTACTCCATATCTTAACCTGGCTGGTTACCAACTTCACAAATTTTTTTTCCCCTTACAGCAGGACACACCACAAAACCCAACTGCTCACTTTCTTTCTTTCTTCTGAGGTGCAGCCAGAGAGCTCTCTTTATTCTTGGGCTGATTGCTAATCAATTGAGTATTAGGCAATTGACTAGCCATTTTTTTCCCTAGGAAGTGTTAGGGGTGCATGTGGCCAGGTGATGGCAGCATTGCAGCCACACCCCACTAACTCTGTCTGGCAGGCAAGTTACACAGACATTTTTCACATTTGTTTGTTTGAGACAAACTTACAGCTGTGACAACATCTTACATGCCCAAGTAAAATGCCCAGTAATATTGCAAAATCCTCTGTCAGTTAGCTATACTGGTGATTATACAGAGAAAATGCCAAATAGTGGATCTATACTCGTCTACAAATGTACTAGCACAGACAAAGGGTAGTGTAAATGGATGGAAACTTCACACATTTTGTGTGATCTTTATCAAAATAATTTCTTTCACGAAGACACAGTGCAGTCTGCCATGAAAGGAGTGGGGCTCTTAATTATTTTTCAGATATACTGTATTGTGACTCAACTAAAAAGAGAATAGACTATGCTGAATTTAAAATGAAGGCCTTGTTAAATGAATGGGTCTGGGAGTGCGATCTGAACCAGCAGAATCGGTCACAGATCTGAAATTCAAAAAGACAGGATCTGCATTTCAGTTAAACGTGGGTCTGGCACTGCAAAGAAACATTGTGTTTTAAACAACCTTTTTTTAAAAGCAAATGTACCACATTCAGAGGAGTGCACATTCCAGCCTATAAAATCCAATGGTGAGAATCACATGCTGCATGTCACCACCTAAGACTGTTGAGTGAGAAAACAATGGGGCTACAATGGGAGGCTTGTTCCAGGCTCTCCCGATTCACTGTGGCAGACCTTTCGGTCATGTTTCAGAGCCCCAGGATATAAGAACATTGCTGTTTTAATAGACCACAGTGGATCTCTGTGGCCATGGAGGTCTTCGCATGCCTGGGCAAAAGAGAAATGGAGAAGCAAAGACATTATTGCAAGGATGATGGCTCTACTAAAGTGTGCCATAATGCAAATATGTGTGGCTTAAAGGGGAATTCAGTGCAAATGCAGTCCATAAAGTGTCCTTGAAATAACTTGACTGGAAATATTTCAGAAATGGTGGCATGAGGCACGGCCAGCTTCATTCAAGAGCGGGTGCCTGGTCTAACTTTAGAGGCATTGTAATTTAAGAAGCGAGTGTTTGAAAGATAGAGCACACATGTATGTATGCGCATGACTGTATCTCTATCCCTGTTATAAACACGTGCACACACACACAGACACACAGACACACACACACACACACACACACACACACATACACACACAGACACACACGAATGGCCTAACTACGAATGGCCTGTTTAAATGGGCGGAGAGGCTTCATTTCGGAGATAGGGGCTCATCGGCAGTGTGGAACACAGCCATGAGATATATCAATAAGCCGCGTGGCAACCACATCGATTAGTGGGGGGGGGGGGGGGGGGTGCAGGCAGAGGGGGGTTTGTTTGTGAGCCTGCTGGATTTTGATTCGATTTCCTCCGATGTCAGTGTATTACTCTGCATCACTGTCAGCGTGTTCGGCGAGATCCCCCGCCACTCGTTAGAAGGTGGTGCACCCAGTAATGCGTCCGCGCAGACCCCTGCGCTCGGCGCACTCCTCAGCGGCTGCCCTCCGGGTGCAATTTGGCCCATCAATATAACGAGCCTCGCCGCACGATACATCAAAGGCAGAGCCCCTGCCCTGACTTAATGGCGACACACTGCAGCGCGCCTGGAATGTGGTGTGAGTCGAACCGGCCTGCACTTCAGCAGACAAACGAGGGAGCAGGGTGGGACAGGGGACTGAGAGTAGCACCATATAGTCACACAAGAGGGTGGGTGTTTCTCATTTTACCATATTACTTCATCCCTATTCTGAGCCATTCAACGGAAAGTGCATTTGGCAGGAGAAATCAGCAGTTCATATGAAGAGTAATGAAGGAGTGAACTGGCACCCGCCTGCCTTCCAGATTGATTCATGATATCAGAAGCTAAGCATGGCTGGTTCTATTTGTTTATTAGCCTCCCTCACTGACGTCATGTGTCAGGACATCTCCAATCCTTGGTTGGGAGACATCCAGGGAAATCCAGGTGGCTGCAGGAAGTGCTAATGGGCCAGTAGGAGTTGGCCACCCCCCCCCTCCCCCCAAACCACCCCAAAAATAGAGGAGGCCTGGGCCTGAATGAAGAGATGTGAAGACTGGGAAGGATTCCTGAGGTGACATTTGCATCATTCAGTGTTACAGACCAAGGCTGGCTCAAGCTGTAGGCATATGGCAGGGACTTATTTAAGGACACAATTAATTAAACTATGCATGTGTGAAGCCACTATAGCCAGCACTAATTAGATGTTGTGACAAAAACTAATTGAGGAAGTTGAAAAAAAAAAATGGAATATACGGTACTAGCCATTTTTCAAATACTTATTTCTATAACAATTTAGATTTGTAAATAATTATTAGAGACTAGACAGAAAAAAGACAGGTTAGCCAGGCTCGCAAAAATAGCTAATACTTCATTGTATCAGTCATGGGCTGTGAGCAAGAAATTGGGAAGACAGGGAATTGACCTTTAAAGTAATAATTGTCCTGAACTTGATTGTATTTTGAAGTTAATAAGCAGGGCCCACTTATCAGCAGCTTCTTCCTCTTTAGTCATTTGGGTCTAATGCTGCAGCATTACAACACCTCTGTGCCCTTCACATTAAATGATTTCAATTAGAGCAAAGAGATTAGGTTCAATTATAGCGGGGGGGATTAACTTCATGAAATATTTTTTTACAAGAAATGTTTTTTGACATGGGCCCCACCTTCAAGGATATGAAGACCACCATAGCATGTCTGCCCACCTACAGTAGGGCAGGGTCATGAGATGTCACACACCCTGGAGATGGAACCAGAACCTGATGGATCTAGGGAGGAGGCAAGACAGACAGATAAATACATAAAACAACAGAGAGGATATAAGCAAGCGTCTTTTATCTTTTTTTGTGTTTGCTGGTTGCTGGGAGAGTGTGGAGATTGAGATTACCAGGAACTTTCCCTGTTAGAAAAAGCCCTTTTTCATTATGATTAAAATAATTATCCTGGAGGTGCAAAAAGCTAACACTATTACAAATGTAGTCAAGCAAAATGAATCCACTAATGGGTGATGTTTATTTACACCGGCATGCTTGTTAATAGTGCCAAACAATCAAAAACAGGTTCAGGATGGTTGTTAAATAAAAGTAAATTAGATTCTTGCCCTCGCTGAAACACACCAGCTACCACAGCTTTACACAAGTTTAGTTGACGAGTTAGAGGATTTTGTGATTTGTGTGAATGGTTCCAGTACTGTCCATAATGGACATACAGATATCGGCTTTTACAATATCATACAATATAGACCCCATGCATATAGACAAGGAGTGGGTCAAAAACTCTCAGAGCTGCTGCATGTAGGTACCACATAATTTCCCTTGATTTCTTTTTTTTGCTCAGTGCCTCATTAATAATGGATGAGCATATTATTCTGTTTATATCTGGTAAGGCTTCTAATGCATGGAATGCTTGCTCTCCCTCATTTAAGTGGGTTTAACAGGTTAGGTGGTAGGACAAAGCTTCCTCTCTAACCAGAACAGTGCTTTGCACTCAGATGAAAAAGTGCAATTAAATGAAAATTCAATTAGCCATGTAATTAAGCTGATCTCAATATTGTGCGCCGTTCGAACTCCAGTCATATCCTAAGATAAACCAATGGCAGACAGGGCCAACATACAATGGCAAAGTATTCTGAATGGCTTTTATTTGGAGAGGATGTCGTCCTCAACCACCGCTAACGAAACCAGGAAGTGACAGCTTCCTGAGTGATGCAGTCTTGGGCTTTGACAGTATAGCTGGAACATCTGTGCTGTTCACGAGTTGTTAAATTGAAGCTTTTGTGGAATAAAAGACATGTTCTGACACCGAAACATCCAGACGCATATTTTGCAGGGCTGATGACAGCCATTAATGAAATGAGTTATTGTTTCTATTAACGTTCTTTGATACGAACAGGATGACGAGCCTGGTTCTCTTCTTCTTGTCTCGACAACCCACAATTTCCAGAACTCGGGGGTCAAAGCTATGAATGCCATGGAACACATCGCTGGCTGTCATTTCTCTCTTCAACACAAGATTAATAGCCTTAATTTTGATTCATTTCACATGAGTTTGAATTTGGCATCAAACGTCCTCCCACCTTCTTCCAAAAAACCTATTTTTACATCTTATCATCATTTTACCTCGGAAGCAGACAAAGTTTCCCGTTCAACCTTTTGTGGCATTAACAAGTCTTTTTTTGCTGTGTATGTGTATGTGTGCCTGTCTGCTTGTTTTGTGTATGTGTGTTTTTTTTCTGAATGGGCATGAGGCCATCTGTTTTGTGTATCTGTGTGTATATAGTAATATACGTGTACCAGTTTACGTATCTATATTTATATCTATGCATCTATATAACAGGTTGATACATATATAGAATTATTTCTAGGTGACTGTGGTGAATTGATAGGACATCAAAATTATCACTTTTCATTCCAGTGAGAATCAGCAGAAGCCCTCTGATACTCCATACATCTGCCTGGAGGAAAGGATGCAATAATACATATCACTGCCTCATCATTCGGTTCAGAGTGCATGGGAGGACATGAGGATTTATGTGGTTTCACTTGAAGGATTTAAGGTTGCGCGGCAAAAAACACAACAGATGAAAACAACACTGGAGCCAGAGCAGGTATGTATTAACACAGTGTTGTATTAATAATAGGAAGCGCAATTCTTATTTATTCAAAGGGCTTTCAGGCCTCTTGTTTCTGCTTGTTCGCTTATGACACTCATTTCAGGATTGTTGATGCCCTTTGTTTTGCAATGCGCCTTGCACAGATGCTGCACGCTGCACATTCAAATTCTCCTGGCTCTGAGAAAGAGACTAATTCCTCCAGGGAATGACATTTGTCCCCCCTCCCCCACTTCCCCCGGCCCCATTCCTTCTCTCTCCACCTTGTTAAGATCTTGGGAGCAAAGTTGCCTCTGGATGACAAATTGCAAACTGTGCCTCTCTGCCTCTTCAGGCTTTATGAGCAAACCTTTTTTTTCCTGCTGCTGGTTTCACTTTAATTTGAACTTGTGGAAACATGGGGGCACTTATCTGCGTCTGGCCGGGCACACAGAGATAAAACACTCTGTAGGGGGCCCACCACCCCAGTCAGGTAATTCAGCTAATGGCTCCACGCTGAGGTGATATTTCTAGACATCAGAAATCATTAAGTACATCAACGAGAGAGGGCCGCAAATCTGCAACTGCTAAGTAACGTGTAGCATTCTGGGGGTTTTAATGTGCAGCTGGGAGAGATGTGATTGACACTAAAACACGCTGCATATTGGGGTTTCCGGTTCAAGTGAGGACCTGGTTTTGGATTCTGTGTCCCATGATGATTCAGGACAACTCAGCTGCTGCAGTATTTGTCTTCTCTCTCCTGGTGTGGGCTTGTGTATATACAGTATGTATATACGCATACACACACACACACACACACACACACACATATACACATTAGTGTTTGTGTGTGTGAGAGAGAGAAATATAGAGAGAGAGACTGTTAAGGTGATGCAACTGATCTTCAACATACTGCAACTCAGTTACACAGAGGGATTTGTTTTACAGATACATGATTTGAATATAATACTAGTAAGCCTTCACAGAGGACACAAACTAAGCAAATGACAAAACTAGGTCGCACATACTTGTTTTCAGACATTCATATTTTAGAGAAGTTGGCAAATTTTAAACCTCTTACCTTGACCAGGAAATTTCCTCACCTGGCCCCAGAAACTACAAGTGGTTGAGGTCGCTGTGCTTAAAGACTGGGGAAAAAATGTCTATTTAATCCTGAATAGCAGGATCCATTACTTCAGCATGAACCCATTACCTCAGCCTGAATCCATTACCTCAGACTGAATCCATTACTTCAGCTGAATCCATTACTCAGGCCTGAATGCAAACCCCAGCAATGGCATTTTTAAACATAATGATTTCATCTGAGGAGGTGGCTTGTTTATCGCCACTAACCGCTAAAGGAAAGCCGCCGCCACCGCCTTATGGACACCATAGCAACATTAGTATTCAAGCAACAGCCAGGAGACGGGATGAAAAGCAGGCGCTGCAATGGGATGGCCTTCAGGGGTCCCCTCGGTGAGGGGAGTGGAGTGCGTGCTGTCCCTAGCTACCGAATTGCTCTCTGCCATATTTCAAATTGAAGTTTATGTTCCTCAATAAATTTTCAATCATTACATTTCTCCAGCCCAGTTTCTGACAGGCCATTCAGTGTACATCACTGTGGAAGCACTGTGTTTCTGATATTCCCTCTCAGCAATGAGCAGCACTCTCTATATTCCTGACTCCATTATTCCATCCCGCTGATGAAATCAAACAAACAGGTGGACTGTTACCGCAAAATGACAGATGGTGTGGCAAGGAGTAATGCTTCACATAGTTGGTAAATGTTAATTTATTAGACGTTTGATATTGTGTTTATTGTTGTTGATAAACATTAAGATATTCAGTCTTTTAGTTTGCTGAAAGTGGCAAAGGGACATGACATACCGTTGCATATACCATGCTGATAGAATGACCTAGTGATTAAAATATTGAGTTCAGCAACAACCCAACAACCCATCACCTGTGTTTCTTTGTTTAGACAACAAAATGTTGTTTTGGAATGGTTTAGACACCATTGTTTCTGTATTACATTGAATAACATTTGAAATTGAAATCTACAGACTGGAAATCAATTTGAAGAAACTCAGCCCCACTATATGTGATAGATATCTGTCTGTTTTTTTAATAAATGTGTATGTTCATGACTGGAAAAAAATCTACTGCCTTCTTTTCCACACGTGTTAAAAATAACCTGTGCATTATTAACAGATATATATAGTGATTTAAATATGAATTACAATTTCCTAATGCAGGGCGACAGGTGAGGATCTTTGACCTCACCAGCACATCACCAGTAAGCCTTTGTAAAAGACATTGAGGTAAAATGAAAGGACTTCAAACCGCAACTGTTTTTTAAACGAGGTGCTATTTGCACGAAGTGGTAGGCACTCAGAATTCAAACACTAGGGGGGGGGGGGGGGGTTGTCTGCCTGTGACAGGCAGCACTCAGAATGGTTACAACCTAACAGGCTGCTAAAAAGGCGAGGACTGCATTCACTCCCTACAGAATCGCAGGGAGAAAAAAAAGCACAAAATTGGAGCCAGCAGCCCAGTAGACCTTGTAATTGACAGCCGCTCTGTCAGCTCTGGCTGAGTTTCCTCGGGCTAAGAAAGGTACAACAAAGCCGTCTATTCTTTAAGGTTGACGTACGCGGCGAATGTCTACCAGGCTGATTTCAAACACATTAGGCACCTGAATCATGAACAGTTAGCTCCAGGCTGTGGCCACAGGCTTCGCTTGCTTTGATGTGGGAGAGAGCTAATATGCAGGCTGCTCCTCAGATTTCAATTATCCAAGCCACCACTCCATCGATAAAACAGCACAGTGTAATTTCGAAAGGAAACGTGTACACTTCTGCACAGCAACTGCGCTTCCAAATATTAACAATACATAAAATCTCTCTCATTGCAGTCTGATCTTGTTCATGGCCTTAAGAATGACCAGCAGGTATGGACTGTTGAGGTTGTATGTTATCATTCATTTCTGCTGTATATGTCTAATGAAATCTGGCTCACACCCATTCTCAGATATCCTTCACTAATAGGGACGGGTGGACACAATCCCTTCCACATCTGTAGTGTTATTGGTACATATGTGGTATTATTTGTACATATGTGCTTAAATGGTACTTGGTGATGCTGGTTGCTCGTGAGGCATTATAAAGTGTCCAGGTTATGTTCTAAAAATAAACCTGTCCTCTGGGGCTCTGGGGGAATAAGAAGAGAACCCTCTGATCAAATGTCCTGTGTCATTTTTTTCTTGAAAACCCAAAATCTTGTGTCTGGACTGGACACTTAATAGCCAACTTTAGGTCAGTTTGGACGTTGCACACTCTGAGATGATGAAGATGACATTTGGGTGGGTGGGTGGCGGTTGCAGGGGTTGCCATGGGGGCACATGTGTGTGCGCATAGACTACAAAATCTGATTAATATCATTTGACAAACTGTAAGTAAAATATAACAAGGTGAGACAACCCTCTGCTCTGAACACTAAAACGCTAATCAAAGTCATTCTAGATACTGTTGGCAGTGCGCAAAATTACAGCTGATGACAATAAAATCTTTCTGTACATGCACTCTCCTGTGTATCTGTATCAAATATAGGAATGGTGTTGTTACCACTAAAGGAGAGAATGAATAGAACAGTCTTTTTAAGAGTTATATTAAACTGGAATTAATTTACATCTTACAATATTACAATATACACAGGCTGCCAACACTTTTTCAAATTTCCAAACCTTTCCATGACTTTTCAAAGTCGCATAAAATTTCAATCACTATTTCCTCGCAATCTTGCTAACCATAATCTGTAGATAGAAAAGTGAAAAAATGGAGAAGCAACTACATGTGTACTCACTGAAGACGCATTATCCCAACTAGCTAGATAGAAGAATTTTAACTTCCACATCAAAACACACAGTGGAAACGGTAGGCTAATATTACAGTTAATTCCATCACAGAGAACGCAATCAAATTCCATGACTTTCTAAAAAGTTTGTGCACAACATCTTACTGTAAAAGTATCAGGAAGACCAGGTATTAATTAATGTTATATCTAGGAAATGGTCAAACTGGCCTGCATTACCTACCCATGGTGTAATTTGAGTTTCTCTGATATTCTGCTCAAACTACGATTGTCCTGACAATGCTGAGAGATTTCAATATGTGCTAGCTTGCTTGTCAGTTTAACTCAAACTAGAGTTTGTCAGCTAGCTTAATGTAAAAGTTAGATAGCTACTAGGCAATCTGCCACAAACTATCTTATGTTAAACTACCATTTATTAAAATCGAAACATTGTTTAAGCAGAATATCAGAGCAATTTACATTCTGTTATTAAACGTGCCAGTTTCTGACATATTTTTCTTTCTACCTTGCCATCCACCTATCACTCTGCCATCTGTGCTGTCTGACTGACTGACAAGTGACTGAGGTCGCTGATCTGCTAGGTAGCTTTTAACCCTATCGTGTGTACAGTCACACTGGTGTGATTAGCCGTTTAGCGCATATGCTAAAACCGCTGCGATTAGAAAACTAGATTGGAAAAAATCTAGCTAATTTTAGCTTTGAAGAAACAGCGATTTAATGTTGAAAAATTTAGCAAATGCTAACTGAAAACTATGAGAAGCTTAAATGACGCTAATGAAAGCATAACGAGCCATGTAACGTAACACGCGCGCTACATAGCACAAAAAATAAGTTATGTGCGAAAGGGTTAAGGAAACCCATTGACAGAAAAAAGGGAAACCCCGTGTTCTGATGTTCGCAAGTTCTTACATCACCTCATTTATGTTCTCTACAGCTTTGAAGGAAACATGTTTTAGTCATTGCTTGAATTATTAAGAATGATAAAAGTGTAAAAATATGTACATTGTGGAAGATGTGCGAGGCTGAGCGTCCCCTGATGACATAGAAGAGCATAGGCCTATGTGCTGGGGCTGAGCCACAGACAGACGCGGACCAATTTAACTCCTGGGTGGTTGACTCATGCAGACAGCCCAGGTGCCAGGGAGAACGATGCCATCAGCTCTAAAGGTCACGGTGTTAAATGACGCGGGGCCGAGAATACTTTAATGGCTTCCCTTTCACAGCAGCAGAGGTGATGGGCCCCAGTCCATGACTGGCAGCTTCCCTCTGATGACTTACATTCAGTTGCACACAGCCTTTGATATGGTGGTCACCAGTGATCTTGGACAGAACTTACCAGTAAACGATAATACCATAATGGCTCTTAACCTTTACCTCTTAAGGCTTTTGTGATTAACAAGTATATCCAGCAAGGATCAGCCATAGGCAGCCTATTCATTTTGTCTTAATCATGTCTAATGTGGTAGCATTACCTTTTTGCACTTCATAATCAATTATTTTAATTACAGCGAAGAGATCAAGTTACATTGAGTAGTTTTGATTTTAGCAAAGAGCCTGAATCCTGGATTTTAACTTGAAGTCAATAGTTCTGCGCCTCCACTGTTTGTAGCACAACATCCACCACTGGTCAGAGGTCAGGAAGTGCCCAGTGAATTTTCCAGCGTCTCTGCTTTTAACTTAATGAGGCTTCACTACAGCTACGCTTGAAGCTTTATCTAGTGTTCAGGACGTCAATGAGAAAAAGGTGAAAGGAAAAAAAAAAGATACACAGCAGACTTTCTCTTTGTATTTACCAAAAACAGCACAGGGAGCTCAGAGGTTCCACCCCGCCATTGGAAAGGGCTTCTAAGAACTCCGCCAAGGACTGACACATCCGTCACACAAGAGCTTCCAGCTTGTCAAGATCTGGGGGTTTCTTCAGCAATTTTCAGTCTACTGATTACAGTATAATCTTTCACACAGCCAAGCCAATGCTGACGTCTTCTCTTGCCTCCCTCTGTTTTAGGCAGCACTTCACTTCAGTGTAAAACACTTTTTTTCAACTGATGAAACTTCCTTTGTTTATCAGAGATGAAACATCTGCTCTGTGAAAAAAAGAGAAGCTTGCAAAAGGTGTTTTCTCCTCTCACAAAGGCAATTCTAGCAAAGTCACAGATGACAGGACGCTTACACGCCCATCCAACCTTACACCTGCTGCACTTTTATGCTATTGTGATGCCTATCCAATTACAAGAAACCACCTCAGCAACTGATTCCCTTCCACAGCAAAGTATAAACATGTAATCCCATTTGACAACAGGTTTTTGTCTGCAGACTCGCGCAGGGGAAACAGGTGGTACAGCTGGGAGTTTGGCCAGTTTCTTTTCACTCTCTTTTGCTCTCTCTCTCTCTCTCTCTCTCACTCTGTGCTTCTGAGAGATCTGGCGAATCTCATTGGCCGAGTGAAAACTACCATCAAATTGTTTCCAGCAGGGTATCTTGTCTTACTGGTCCAGCGAGCTGTGTCTGTTTCTGTCTGAGGGGAGATGATGCTCTCATCCTCTTTTCTCACTCCTGCATCCAGAATGCCCCTTATCAGCTCTGGTTGATGCACAGACCAGGAGTCAGGCATTGGCAGAAATTATTTAGCATATTGCTGCATACACATAAAGTAGTCTGACATACTGTGATAAAATAAATACTATATTGTAAAAACCTCTGGGGAAAATTGAACCAATGACAATCAGTACACATCTGTAGAGTTTCGAAATTGATTTCATGGCTCACATCGACAGCGTCTAAGATAAGGAGAATTTAAAAATGAGAGCCACAAAATAGTCCTACCATTGTAATAAATAGATACTGCATTACTCCATTTGTGTGGAGGAGAGAGAAGTATCATTACCTTATATATCACAGAATTTTAAACAACTTTTAGAAGAGTGGACTAGAGGTACTGTGTTGTTGGCTAGACAAAGGATTTTTGACATTGGCTGACAGCATAATGGCTATGATGAATTTCTCCAGCTATGTCAGAGTAGAAGCCTGGCAGGTTTCCACACAATGTAGATGGCAATTTTTAGACTTCAACTTCTCTCACATTTTGAGAGCTCTCAAAACACATTAAACAGTAACATAAAAAACACACACAAAATAGCATGCAAACCAACAAACAAACAGTAAGAAGACAATCAAGTGTTAAGATCATGGAAAAATTACAGCTTTGATTATTAGCAATTTCCCATTCAGTGCTGGATCTTAGCTTACTCAGGATTTTGTTAAGCAACGAATACGTTTTTTTTGTTTTTTTTTTTTGTGCTGCAAAGCTGTTCAACAATTGCAGAGCAACCAGCCTTCAAAATGAACCTCTAATTCATATTTTTAAACAACATAACACTGTTTTTAAACAATGACAATTAAGTGACTTCAGAAACACTGAACATCTGGATTAAAAAAAAAGATATCTCTCTGAAGCTGCTGCGGTTATCTGTTTTCTTATGTAGCTATTGCTGTGGTTGATAAATACTTTGTGAATAGTGCATGGTCTTTAATACGATGGTGTGGATATTTGCAGAAATTACGATCATTATCACAAATAGTGAAAGATTATCACTCAGCCACCTGCTTTACACGGTCATCTGCGTACATATATTTCAGTCATGGCTGAATTGTAAAATGGGGATCAGCATATTAAAAGCCCACACATATTAGTGCAGCTGCATGAGAAAATTGTACCTCTTATGATACGTGCATAGCATCATTAAATGTTTAGGGTCTTTTATGAAAATAATGTTTTAATAATCTCTAAATTGGTTGCCATGGAAATACCTGATGAACCACTGCAATGTGGTCTTTCTGCAATGTGGGCTCTGCATCTCAGTGGGCATCTTTCTCTGATCACCATCTTCTTTGAAACCTTTCTTATATAGATACACTCAGGTAAAGTTTTTAAATGTCTCATAACAATACTTTGCCAAATTATAACAATATTTTTGCCAAATTATACCTTCTAAACGCTTACCTTCTAAAGGCTTCTAAATGTTGTTGTTGGTTCTGCCATTCAGGAAAGGAGGAATCGGTCAGCAGTGCCTGCAGAGGAGGTGATTCCCAGTCACAGATACGCAAACAAAGCAGTCGGTTGGAAGGGCAGTTTAATTGTGTTTGGTGTCACTTGTGAGGCAGCAGTAATGGGACCCCGAGGGGGACGGCAGCACAAGGAACGCAGACAGAGTTCAGCCAGAGCGCAGCCAGAGTGCAGTCGGAGCGCAGACGGAGCGTAGACAGAGTTCAGCCAGAGTGTAGCTAGAGTGCAGACGGAGCGTAGACAGAACGCAGACGGAGCGCAGACGGAGTGCAGCTAGAGCGCAGTCAGAGCTCAGACAGAGCTCAGACAGAGCGCAGACAGAGCGCAGACGGAGCACAGCTAGAGCGCAGTCGGAGCACAGACGGAGTGCAGACGGAGCGCAGACAGAGCGCAGACAGAACGCAGTCGGAGCGCAGACGGAGCGCAGTCGGAGCGCAGACGGAGCGCAGCTAGAGCGCAGATAGAGCGCAGTCAGAGCGCAGACAGAGCGCAGACGGAGCGCAGATGGAGCGCAGACAGAGCGCAGTCAGAGCGCAGACAGAGCATAGATGGAGCGCAGATGGAGCGCAGACAGAATGCAGACGGAGCTCAGACAGAGCGCAGACAGAGTGCAGACAAAGTGCAGACAGAGTGCAGACAGAACGCAGACGGATCTGGTGGTTGACAGTGTCAAAGGCAGCTGATAGATCTAGGAAGATAAGGACAGAAGAGAGAGAGGCAGCTTTTGCAGCTTGAAGTGTGTTAGTTACAGCAATTAGGGCAGTTTCAGTGGAGAGGAGAGATGAGAGGGTTTGGAAGAGCTTACTTTGTCTGCATTCTGAAATTTTTCTTGGAAATATTTGAACTTGGTTGAGGCTGTTGCAGTAGTGAAGTCCACTAGGAGAGATCTATAGACTGAGAGGTTTCTCTCTTGTCTGGTTTTCCTCCATTTCCTCTCTGCAGCTCTCAGGGTGGATCTGGATTCATGTAGCACATCACTCAGCCATGGAGCAGGAGCAGGAGCAGATGTGGGGGGGGGGGGGGGGGGCATAAAGGCACAGGGCACAGGGCTGCAGAGTGCAGTCGGAGCACAGACAGCATACAGACAGAGCGAGAGACAGTGGCCCGCTCTCTGCTGTACGTGCGGCTGTGAGGGGAGCCTTTGTGGAGGCATGCTAAACAGAGTTTTACTGTAAAGCTACTCAGCTGCTGTCCTGCTGCTCTGTTAACTTGCTGCTGATCTCTAACGCAGCCCCTGCGGTAGGCAGAAAAGACCACTGACTGAACGTGGTGGCCCTCGTGCACCACTCTGATTATGAACAATCTGTCCCGCAACAGTGTTGAGCAGTAGCGTTATGAATGTAAGTACAGCATTTAACTCGATTGTCCTGTATAATGACATATATATATATATATATATATATATATATATATATATATATATATATATATATATATATAGACTTGTTCAATGTCTAATTTTTTTTTTCAGATGAGGTGGTGACCTGAAGAATCACACATAACTTCCAATAATAAGAATCTGTTGATGTTTTTGTCCAGTTCCATTTTGAGATCATTACAGAGCAGACTGACATTCGCAAGTGGTTCCATCACCAGTAAATTGCACCATGGGAGACAGCCCTTGTGACAGAGCAACTCACGAAACCCAAAAGCCAGTCTCTCACTCATCCCATCCAGCAGGTAATAGGGTCCAATTTCATTAGGGTTCACCTTAGGGTAAGCAGAGACGGGCACATCCCTGCGACAGAAAACCCCATCAACAAATTGGTATTAAATATTATGACCTATTCTCTCCTCCACTGAAGTGCTTACATGGCGGTGCCTCTTCTGAGCCCTGCACAGAGAGATTACAGGATCAGAGGTCATCTGTAATATTATTTAGCAGAACACACTGTAATCCATCTTTGTCTCCTGAATATGTTTTGGGATGACAGCTCTCTCTCTGATAGATAAGTGCCAGGCTCGGCAGTTCTAAGTACTGTAAATAAACATCCTCTGCTCGCTGACTTTCTCCTTTTCATGTGTTACATCAAAGCATTTGGCCATTTTAGCTCCCTATTGCCTTGAAGTTTCATTTGGAGGGATCTTTTCATCCATTGTGAGTTCTCCAGTCTGTGCACTGTGATGTCTGCAGAGCCAGACATCTCTCTCATTTGATCGCTTAGCTGAATCTTCCTATGTACGAGCAGCGCGCAGACGTGCAGTCCTGCCCGTCTGACTTCCTGTGGACCGAATTTCCCGTCTTTGCTTTGCTCTTAGCGGCGAGTCCAAAAGACATGGTTGTGCAAAACTCTGCATTTGTCACCATGACAACCACCTGGCAGCACATGTCTCCTTTCACGCAGGCATGCGCGCTGTGCAGTTTTTATTCACACGAACCTCAGAAACGAAACCCCCAGGAACTTGAACCCCCCCACCCCCCACCCAATGGATCTGTACTGATTGAAGATTCTGAGCAGAACCCACTGCCCACTGTCATGGCCGTTTGATTTAGCCAATGTGGGCTGAGAGGATAGAAGCCTTTTAACGTAATAAAGTAATAGTTAACACACCAAAAGAAAACTTTCCTCTTCTGTTTTTAAGTGCCAAGATCATAAAAAATAGATGGTTTTAACCCATAATGATTCAGAAGTGTTAATCTGTAAAGCAGTATATTTAAACATCCAAAACACTGCCATTCATTTATCCTCCATGCTTTAATCCTTTTTTTTGGAAAATATTTATAACCATATTCCATCAAGGCAGTAGTACAGACAGTTGATTTTGCTGCTGTTCCATACTGCTGTGGAAAAAGGCCAATGAAGTGTGAACGTTTGCCTTTAGATGGCACAGTCCAAATATGTAAAAGCCCACTAAGGGAACTGAAAACAGTTTCTAGCTTCAGGACTGCTGCTCAGTGTACCTAATCTCTCATTCAAAGGCAACACTGCAAACAGTATGTGGCTTGGAATCTTAATATTGATTCTTGTATTTTAGTGTATTTCTGTCTGACAGAAGGAGGGGGATTAGCAATGGATGAAGTTTTTTCTGTCAATCAAAATTAAAGATACTGATATTAAGGCAATCACTCAGTCCAACAGCTACCTTATGACGCCTCGTCCTTAACATTGGGTGAACAATGTAAGTAAGTGCTATATTTTTATATTGTTACAATATGCACAATGAACCGCATGATGATGGGCAAAATAAAGTAATGCTTCAATTTGTTTCTCAAAGCAATAACTTTTTGACTGTATACCTCCCACCCAAGTTATTTTTGTGACAAGAAAATGTTATTAAAAGAAAAGAAAAAAAAAGAGTCAATGACAACAATTAATCCACAGCCAGTGTACTCTAAGAACATAAAATACAGATAAGTCCAGGGTACACAGACTTTTTACAATGTAATTACTTTTCACTATATTCTGATTTCATGGGACCGGAAGGGAAACATAGACAACAGACTTGCAGTACTGCAATGAATCTTTCCATTTCCTTTCCATAAATAAAGTTTTTGAACACTTTTCCCTCTTTATGCAAGTGCACAATAGGCTCATCTCACCACTGTAACCTCAGTGTTTGTGCAAAAGTGCTGACACGAGACAAATGCAACACACTTGCATACATCCAATAGCTATTTTTCACACCAGACGTCCCTCAGTGCACTACGGTGAATTAAGCTCTGATTGGATTGGGCTACAGGTGCCTGAGAGCAGAGAGATGAAAAAACCCTGCTGAGAAACCCAGTCCTACCCTGGTGGAATGAAAGCAGTTTGTCTCTGTCCTGGTCGTTATTGGCTGATGACACGGAAGTGAAACTGGCCTCTGAAGCTCAGCTGGTACCAGCGCTTTGTTAACACAGCCACTTGGGAGCCCCACGACTCAAAATTTGGAGTGTAGCATGCTACATGTTATCACAAGATGGAATATTCTTCCAAACAGTAGTGCACAAAACAGCCTGATGTATTACAACTTAGCCAACCTGTGGATTTGTAACATTTACGTAATGGTGACCATCATTTCCCTTACATTTATGCACCATATAACAATTACATTCTTTGCTGGAAAAACTGTTCAGAGGTCCACAGCATTATTTGTAACTAAAGAATGGAAATATTACTTTTTTGTGTCTACTGTAGTCAGATCCAGTGAGGCGAATAAAATAAACCCAAGACATGCTCAGTGGTGGCGGATGGGGTGTGCAAAGTGGGCTTTTGCTCAGTCCCCATCAGGCCCACACTGTGAAAGCTGCATTCCCATGATTGTGGGTTCTGTCTGTCATTATGATGTCATAATGATTGCAGGCTTTCTGGAAGACCCTTGCGTTTCAACCTCAGCTCCCGTCTTGAAAGAGCAACACTGAAGTTCCTACATCAGGCATTCAAACAGAGTTACATTTAGTGAACACTCAGACATAGCCACAGTCCTGTTATTATTGCAAACCGTGTGGAAGACACAAGAGGAGCTGAGCAACTTTCAGCCTTTTCTGACTGCCCGTTCCAGTGGTTACATTTGTATTACACACACTGACAGATCTACGGGGTTTTTACAAATTGCAAACCATTTTCAATAAGATGGGGAGGAGCTAGCGAACAACAGCTTCCACAAACCTTTGTTAAAAACCGACGATCACAATGCAGTTCTAACTAAGAGTCATTTCTGTGTGGCTTTTCTCCACGGGCTCACTTTTTACACATTGTTAAGACTTGAAGCGTGGTGTGAGAAGGAACGCTTCACTGGAGAGGGAAACTGGGTTGCGAACTGAAGGTTGATCTGTTCTGATGGAAAAAAAAATCCAAACGGATATCACACATCACAGAGCCCCACAGAAATGCCTGATTCAGTAAACGTAACTTGACAGGCCTCTCTCACCATCTTCATCTTTGAATGCAAAAGCATCAACAAATGATCAAATCTCTTCACTACAGAAATGAAGTCAAAATATTTTAAATACAGTCTAAATAATTTTTTGGTTGTTTCTTTGTTCTGTTTGGGGTTGTTCTGTTGTATATTTCTCTTCTCTTTTATTATTTTTTTATTAACTGTTTCCGTTCATAGGGTGAAGCTCAGCTTACAAGCCATTCCTGGTTTTTCCCCTCACCCTGCACATGTATGTTACTTCTAATCATATCTGTTTTGTTTCATCACTTCTTTTCTGCTCGTAAACTGAACATGTTCATATCCTGAATAAGGTTTACTTTTTATTATTTAAAAAAGCAAAATTTGAATGCTAGGCCTTATGTAAAATCTGACCACATTTGTGAGTCTCATCAAAGCATAAAAACAAAAACCCAGAACCAAATGAGACAACTGGCCCCTGTCTTTTGAATGCAGCATCTTCAGAGGTCCTAGGATTTACCGTTTAATTACTTTAGCTAGCATTTGTGAAGACATAACTCAGTTTGATCTCCACAGCAAAGGAGGGGAACAGAGCCATTCGTAATGATGACTTTTGTGGTTTGCTCTCCCTCTGTGCAACGTTTACACCGTGTGAGGAGCCAGCCTTTTCTCAGACGAGCATTTGGGAACTGATTTAATGAACTGAATCTCCCTTCAAACGCTTGATAAAATAAAAAAGGCATATAAAAGAGTGGCATGCCTCCCAGCTCTAATAACCAACTAGTGCTTTCTCTCCCCTTACAGTGAGTGCAAAGCTCCAATTTCATCTCAAACTGTCAGAAACTTTTCTATCTCCTTGGTCCTCAACATGGGCTAGCTGTATAATGTGCATATATATTAACTCACTTATGGTTGACAAGCTCATGATTAATGCAATTCTTTAAGCTAGATTCATGCTGTACAATATTTACAGAAGACTGCAATATATTTCAGTGAGTTACTGAGCTGTAACACACAGAAAACAAAGGCCCCAAAGGTTGTTTTGTAAGAGAATGGAACCCGAGGAATGTATTTGGTTGGACATGATAGAAATTTGTAAGCCATCCATGAAACAATCAATGACTTAGTGTGTGTTTGATAAGTAAAACTAAACTTTTCACTTTAGGGTTCAAAACCTATTTCAAAAAATGTCTTCTTTCAGAAACCTGCAAGTTCCAAGCAGGTATTTCAAGGAAAATTATGGATAATTTGCCAAAGAAGTAACCTTCAATTTATTCTATTACAATCAATGTACATTGATTTAATAATAATCCCCTGGTATAAATGGCTAATTAAACACCCACTCCACCTCAGGTGATGGTCACTGAATCACCTGGCCTAAGATGTCTTGCCCATTAAGGCCATTAAATCACTGCAGCCCATGCTACTTCTTAAGAAAGAAAGAAAAAAAAAAAATTAAAAATAGAAACTTTAAAAAGTGAAATAAGTGAGACCCCCACAGCTGTTGGAACTGGTAAACCGCTGTCACCGTATTCAGAGCTGAACAATCAAAATGAGCACAGCAAGCTAACGAAGCAAACGAACGCAACAGGCACTAAGAGCGACGCGGGCTGCCCGCTGCGGCGGAGCCGGGCCCCTCCCCTCCCTTGCGCGCGCATGCAGCACCGCACAGGATCCTCATGGGTGAGTGGGACGTGAGCGTTCCTGCTGCAGAGCCACCGAGCCCTCCCGCATTGAAGTAACCTTCAATTTATTCTATTACAATCAATGTACATTGATTTAATAATAATCCCCTGGTATAAATGGCTAATTAAACACCCACTCCACCTCAGGTGATGGTCACTGAATCACCTGGCCTAAGATGTCTTGCCCATGAAGACCATTAAATCACTGCAGCCCATGCTACTTCTTAAGAAAGAAAGAAAAAAAAAAAATTAAAAATAGAAACTTTAAAAAGTGAAATAAGTGAGACCCCCACAGCTGTTGGAACTGGTAAACCGCTGTCACCGTATTCAGAGCTGAACAATCAAAATGAGCACAGCAAGCTAACGAAGCAAACGAACGCAACAGGAACTAAGAGCGACGCGGGCTGCCCGCTGCGGCGGAGCCGGGCCCCTCCCCTCCCTTGCGCGCGCATGCAGCACCGCACAGGATCCTCATGGGTGAGTGGGACGTGAGCGTTCCTGCTGCAGAGCCACCGAGCCCTCCCGCATTAAAGGCATTCTGCTCTTAGGAGGCAGGAGGAAGAATCCTGGCTGGTTCCGGTCCACGGCTCATTAAACCCGAATTGTTTGCGCTCTGGATGATAAACCCTCACTAGCTACCAATTAAAAGAGTTAATTATCATGCCCTGTGTGTTGCTCACACTAAGAGACAGCGCAGAGAAATGTCTGCTCTGGTCTAGCTTCCATTCCTTCCTGTTTTCGGCTTGTGCTGCCACTGCCGCGCTTCCACTGTCGATACCAATTTACAGCCTGAATGTGTGAATGTTTCTGCCTGCAGCCGGCTGCTAATGTCCTCAAGTCAGTCTAATTGTACATCTTAACCTGCTGCAACTTAGACCCATCACCCAGTGCTCTATGAAAGTATCAAATGGTGTGCTTTTAATCCGCTTTTATCTGATAACATTTGCATTATGCCTCTTCAACACATTGCTTTGTAACCATTAGTGACCAACGCCATTTCAGTTGATTTGTAGATCACTCTTAACCTTTTTACCCCCTTAATTGAAGGTTTGTATGGACTCTCAGGATGTCATGTTGTATTTAACTAACACACTCCTTCTTTAGTTTCCTCATAGGCATTTGGTGTATAAAGCAGGAACAAATCCAAACAGCAAATCCACAGTGAGTACATTTCTATACATAAATGCAGAAAATAGCACAAAATATAATTGAAATTACACAAAACACAACAATACATCTTCACTTACATTAACAAAAGAAAACCTTTTTTACAAAACAGTTTAACAAAACAGCGACAAATGTTTAATGTCTATTATCAACCATACATTGGAATGTAATATCCACATAAACATTTATTACTACTGGAAGCTCATATTTAAGTATCTTATGCTGATAAATCCTTACACACACAGAAAATTTGATTAAGCTGCATCTTTAAATACTGTAATCCTATTAAAGCACAGAAATCTTCAGAACTCATTTAAGGCTGTTCAATTTTAAACTTGAAATGGAAAAAATAGCTCAGTCATTATATTATAAAATTAATGAATCAAATTACACCTGCAATAAAAGTTTTTCCGCAGAGATCTTCAAAGAAAATGAGTCAAATGAGTTAACAAATCAGCTGCTATAAAAATGATGTACAGACCAATGCAGAACTTAATGATGTGAGTCTTTATGACTGAGTAATCTAGGAAAAGAGTGGCCTAAACCTTTTTGTTAGGTGTATGTAAATATTGATAAAATATATTTTTGTTAATAATGCTAGGGATCCTTACTGCAACACTATACTTTAGCCTAGTAATATTTGTATGAAATCTTGCAATTGTTTTATGTATTTATTTATTTATTTGCATTATGGGTAATTTTTTGCCAAAACTTGTCGTGGAGATTCAAGATATTATTGCAATCTCTGTATTAATCCAAGGCGCAAACCAAACTGGAAACAAAGCTCTCCTGTAGCACCCCCTGGGTAAGGCTATGTGACAGCTCCAATTGGAAAGACAACAGTCAGACGGCACATCCAATGCGTATCCGAGGGGGACTGTGATTCAAGTCGCCGGGATGACTCAGATGAGACAAAGGAACTTTTTTTTTACAGTTCCCAGTGGGACCTCCATCAGACAGAAAACACCAGACGGTGGACCAGACACAAATGGGGAGGTGCCAGCCTCATAGCCTGTCCAAGGGCGACCCAAAGTCAAGCCAGAGGGCTGACACAGGGGAGAGAGGTGGGGAACTGTGAGCCGTTTCCACATGCGTTGCCAGGGATAAAGTTACTATGGCCACCTGAACCCTCGGGGTTGAGCTGGGAGTAAGAGATGATCCAAGCATCACCCTGTGGCAAGACATAAGGCAACTCAGAAAAGATTCATAACACATTATGTACAGTTCCCCGATTCACTGCTGTAGAGAAACACTCCTGCTGCTCACCAGGTGCTACTCTCAGCTTACCTGAATTAAGGGCCCTCACATTTCCACAACAGAAGCACCAAGTGAACTCTGGAATTAGAATTTCAGTTTTTTGAATGTAACTGACCATTTTGAAACAGGCTCAGGTATTTAGTATATAAGTGTAATGGAACTGAATAATGTAAGGGAATTGAACAATTTGCAGGAATCTTCAACCAACCAAAAAGGGTTTGTGTTACACCTCTCTTAGTCTCACTCCACTGGCTCCCTATAGCTGCCCGCATCATGTTCAAGGCCTTGATGCTTGCATACAGGGTGACCAACAAAACTGCACTTAAGTACCTGAACTCACTGCTGCAACCCTATGTTCCCTCCCAACCGCTATGCTCTGCTAACGAATGGCATCTGGTGGTCCCGTCACACTGTGGCGTTAAATCACTATCCAGGACTTTCTCCGCCGTTGTCTCCCTTTGGTGGAATGAACTTCCACACCTCATCCATTCTGCTGAGTCCCTCTCTGTCTTCAAGAAACACCTGAAGACACAACTATTTCCCTCTCACCTGAGCACCTGAAACACTTCCCCCCTATCTCCTACATAGTTTAATGTATTGGTTTGGTTGTAACGGTTTAACGTAATGGTTTGGTTGTAATGGTTTAATGCACTCACTAGCTTTACCTGCTAGTTGGTACCTCCCCTGGCCAACCTTTGGAACTTTGTCATGCAGTACTTCTAATATTGTTGACTCTGTATGGTTTTTCGTTTGTGTTGTATTGTACCTCACTTGTAAGTCGCTTTGGATAAAAGCGTCTGCCAAATGAATGAATGTAGATGTAAATGTAAATGAAACTGTTCCATGTGCGTCCTATTAGACACATTGCTGTATTATATCAATTACATATCTGTATTTGTATATCTGTGGATATTTTCAGCATGTTTAATATAACCATACTCTAATGTCAGTAGAAGAAAGTAATTTTAAAAACAGCAAATGGGTAAAATGCAGAAACCAGATTAAAATGAAATTTGCATTTGAACTTTTCAAAAATGCAAAAGTGTGTCCTGAGTTCCTGCTGAGCCCTATGGCTCTGGTTTGAAACCCGCCATGTCATCTGTCAAGGATGACCGGGAACCCACAGCAGCAGGAAGTAATGACTTTGTTATGTTAGGAATAGAGGTGAGTAGGCCAGCCAGGGTTTCCTCATCTCACCACTCTCAGGCAGCCTGAGACTGATCAGGCTCCTGCGAGATTGATTTTCAAGAGTGGCATAGTGTTCATCCTCCAACTGGTGTTCACTTCACTGTGTATGGAATATAGCCATTGGCTATGTTACATTGTATCGGAGGATTTCTGTCAGCATTAAAGCAGAGTTTGCCATGGTCTGATAAGTCTAACAGTTAACTGGTGATTTTAAACAGGGTTGCATACAGGGGAAAAGATGTAGGTGTTACATCTGTTTGCTTTTGCATTGACTGCTAAAGCAGCTGCAGATTGTGCTAACAATGTGATGCAAGACTCAATGTTTAATGTTGAGAAAATCGTTTATTATGGTCTGCGCAGCAGGACACGCTCAGCATCTTACCGTAACTGCATGCATACTAACTCCTATTACTTTCTGCAGCTCAAGTGCACGTCAGCAAAATCAAGTGCCCTCACATTTTCATTGTTTCACAAAATGGCATTTGTTTTTCAGAGAATTTGCAGATTTTTGAAATTGATGAAAAATTGATTTTTACATTGATTAAACATCTGCAAAAAAATGGCTGCCCCATACCCCCGATACAGAGTAGCACCACCTTTTCCTTTCCAGATACTACCATTCCATTGCATGCATGTCTGTATCAGTGATAATGAAGAGACAGGTGCAACTCAGATTCATTTGGACAACTATGCTTTAAATTGCCTCTGCTGGGGGATATCACAGTTTCAATATGACTAAAATGAATGTACAATAATGAAGTCAAGAAATGTTATGGTAAAACATGGTGTGTGAAGAACAATGTTTCTGGACAATCACCTTACTATGTTTCTGTTGCATCAGCCTTTTTAAGACCAACAAATACTCTTACATCATTTAAATGGAAATATATAAAAATGACAGTGACATTAGGCACAAGTGTGAAATCATTTGTAAAATAATTGAAAAACATAGTAATTGTGGTTTTTGTGTGTAAAATCAATAGGCTGTTTCAGTCTCCTGTTTTTCAGAATGGATTTTAGCTCCTTGGCTGGTGCATGGGTTTATTTGGCTTTGATGAAAGTCATTTTAGATGGAGCAGGGAAAGGAAGAGCTTCAGCTGCACTTGGTTTTCCAGACTGCACATTGAGACCATGATTTTAGCTATTCCTACAAAAATGCTGTAGATCAAAGAACATACAAATACGTATGTAATCATTCATTTCACTGTAATCAACATTTATAAAATATACGTAAAAGTTGTAAAAACTCAGATTTTACCAATCAAAAGTTTAAACACAGAGTAAACAGCAATTGATGTCTAATCTATTAAAAAAAAAGATAAGACAATAGAATCTAGACAATAGAATCAGGTATGCATAATTTCTTTAATTTCACTACATAACAACAAATTGCTTTCATACTATTAGCCCAGCAAAAAGATTATGTTCTTCCACATATGCCACAATGTCAGTATACAGGCATCAGCAGTTGGCATGGGTAGTGTGGCATGTCAATATTCAGCACACAAAAAACAAAACAAAACAAAATGAAACAAGATTTTGGAGCTTTGATGAAATAACACTATTCACTGCTCTGAGATACAGCGAAGACCTCTTCAATGGTATCATTGTCAATTGATTTCCTGCATGGGTGGGTCAGTTGATAACCCCGTTCTTCTCCCCACAATAAGGATAAGCCTCAACTGAAAGGCTTTAAGAGGATAACCGGAAAAATGGATTGTCAGTGCAGAGTCATTTCAAGCCCTTCTTCCAGGGCCAGTGTAGTGTTAAACTGAACCAACAGAATATGATCCACCCTGCATGGACGTTTTCACACCCCTTCAATTCCAGGGTTTTGCAGCCTGAGAAGATCTGAGAAGATCTACTATACCAATCAGGTTTTCACTGGTCTCCAGAAATTTCTTTCTGTTATTGTAAAATGGGAAGAAAGAAGTTTTTTTCCACATTCATGTTTTGTTCAGGATCTTATTATATTTGCAAAGGTCTAATGTAAATTAAGGGGAGCCACAGACATCTACTGTACTTTGTATTTTACTCTTCACCTTTGCAAAGAGTAATGGCATAAAAGCCAGAAAACAGGAAAATGGTGTATTTTTGCACACAGCTTGTAGATCCTTGTTGGACTGCCAATTAGAAGTTACATATACCCCAACCCTTTAAAAAGAAAAGAAAAGACAGAAAAAACGGTAGAAGTGACCATATAATTAATGGTTTTTGCTTTTACAGATATAGAGTTTCCATAGAGAAATCTGAATAATGTTTTTTTTCTTCCCCAGATGAAACTTCAAAGCACCATTCTACAAAAGGCAATGACTGTTCAGTCACCCCTTTTCTCTACTGTATGTAAAAATTTAAAAACCACACCAGGCATATTCCTGGTTATTTTTCAGTATGTCATTTATTTGCAGTGCAATGTACACGTTTTATCAGGCATAATCTACTAGACATGGACAATATTTTCATGATCACCCCCCCCCCCCCCCATTTGAAATATGAGAAGCTGAAATGAAATAGGCAACAGCATTTAAAATATGGTGCAATTGATCCAAGCAGTGAGGATCTAGATGACAGATTGAGCTGTCTTTTTTAGCAAGGTCAGATAGAATCAAAGAGTGCCCAATGAAAGGACTGGCTTTGTAAACATCCCTTATTCATTATCCTTTCCCCCTCCTTTTAATTAAAGAAATATTGATTCGTCTGCAGCTTCAAATTGGTGATCTTAATTAGCACATTCTGAGTACCAAAGGAAAATTTCAAAAGAATTAAAAAGAAGAAATCAAGTATTGACACAAATAGAGAGTAAAGCTGAAACTTTGCCAAGACTGAATTGTTAAACTTTGTAGAAATTGTTAAAAATGATTTACCTGCCCACAATATCTCAGTGCTGATAACAATGTGAATGTTTCTATGTGTCAAGGGTAGCTTCACAAGCACAACTAAAACATACACTTTCTATGGTCTTTAAGGGCAGACCACTCCTGGTTCCTGGTGAACGTGACCGATGTGGTCAATGTGACTTTCCAGTAATCTGTCCAATATATTCCAGGACCGCAAGAACAGAGGCAACAAAAGCTTGGGGAGGATTCAGATGTCTTCATTGGCAGCTTTTATTACTTGGTTTCAGACTGTGAGACCCATACACCCACTCTGTTGATCCTGGGCCTAACTTCAGCCTGCCACCCAGAAAGTGATGAAATCAAGCAATATGTCATCTTGAAAAAAGGTCCATCTTGCTGGGTTTTATATCAGAAGAGCAATGAATTTATAACAGGTGCAGTGATGAGCAACATACCAGCATACATATCTAGCCCTGAGACAAGTAATAAATCCTAGATTTACGATTTTTTTACTCATTATATCACCTTTTCTTTCAGTCCTCTCAGGCCTTCATCCTTCAGACAGCATTACATACCTTTGATCATAAATGAGCATGCACAGACTACCCCTAATTTCAGGGAGAACCATTACTTGTTACCCAATTATTTTCCCACCTGATGACAATCTAGGGGAAAGTGTGGCGTCATTGCTTGTATAATAGTGAGCTGGAAAGTTGAGTTGGGACCTAAAAGTGAGGGGTCTGGTCAGATCATAAAACAAGTTGAATGTCCTTTTGATTTTTCATCTAATATCTGTGTTGTCTTAAATTAATATTAAATTTTGTGTGATCCAAGACTCTTCACTATTAAAACCACTATCTACAATCAAAGAGCTATAAAAAAGACTGGACGCTCAGCTTGCTAAATTATTACTTTGTAAATAATGCCTGGGCCTGAAACTGTGGCCTGGTAGTCACTGCAATCTTAATTACTTCAGTAGCTGGAGGGACTCTAGAATTTGCAGGCTAACTACATTTTAAAACTTTAACATTCCTGTTGGGGTCTGCTAACTGCCTGCGTGATTTCTGTGGGGTCACGAGACTATAACTTATGATTTTGGCATATGTTACAATCTCTTGTTCCATTTCATCATTTACTTTATAAATCAGGATTTCAGAAAAGACATCTGTAGATTTATTTTTACGCTAAGATGGTGAATTGAAAGTGGCTGCTGCTGCAATTTTTTCTTAGCTTGCTTCCTTTGATGGCCAATAAGCAAAAATGAGGCTAGGACATAGGGGGTAACAACAGAGTACAGCACTACAAAGAACACACAACTGCAATCAAGAACAGCTCAGATTGAATGTATTACAAGTGCTATTAAAGACCTTTAGAAAGCAAACAGAATGATGAGGATCAAACAAGAGGAGAACAGAAGGGAATAGAATATTGTTGCACAGAGCAGAACTGTTATTATATATATATATATATATATATATATATATATATATACATATGCACATATATATGCACAGTACTGTGCAAAGGTCTTAGGCACATACGATTTTTCACAAAACATTTGTCTTAAAACAGTTATTTTCTATCTTCTCCATTAGTGTGTCAATAACAAATATCAAAATTTAGGTTTCCGAACATTTCTTTTGTGCCACTGAGACTAAATAAAGAAAGAAAGTGGCAAACTAACACAAAACCTTCCAGACCCTCCAAGCCTTTTTTTGTAGGCATACTCCAATGCATGATAAAACAACTACACCAAACAACTAAACAAAACAGGTGGTAATCATTAGCAACATAAGCAGGTTTAACCACAATTATTAACTGAAATATAAACACCTGTGTAGAGGGAGGATCAGCCATACTGAAAAGGTGAGGTTACAAAAAAGATTGCTAACCATGACAAGACTGAGCATAAAGACACGACACAAGGTAGTCATCCTGCATCAGCAAGGTCTATCACAGGCAGAAATTTTGAGGCAGACAGGTGTTTCCAGATGTGCTATCCAAGCTCTTCTGAAGAAGCACAAAGAAACGGGCAAGGTTAAGGACCAGAAACACAGTGGTCGGCCAAGGAAACTTAGTTGAGCAGATGAAAGACACATCAAGTTGACATCCCTCCGCAATCGGAAGCTGTCAAGCAGTGCCATCAGCCCAGAGCTGGCAGCAACCACAGGGATCCTAGTACACCCATCAACAGTCTGGAGAAGTCTGGTCAGAAGTGGTCTCAAGGGAAGACTTGCAGCCAAAAAGCCATTCCTCAGATGTGGAAACAAAGCCAAACGACTCATCTATGCATGAAAACACAAGACCTGGGATGCAGCACAATGGCAGAAGGTGCTCTGGACCGATGAGTCCAAATTTGAAATATTTGGCTCTAGAAGAAGGCAGTCCATTCACCGAAGGGCTGGAGAACGCTACAAGGATGAGTGTCTGCAGGCAACATTAAAGCATGGTGGAGGTTCCTTGCAGGTTTGGGGCTGCATTGCTGCAAATGGAGTCAGGGATTTGGTCAGAATTAGTGGTCTCCTCCATGCTGAGAAATACAAACAGATTCTTATCCATCAAGCAATACCATCAGGGAGGCGTCTGATTGGTCCTAAATTCATTCTGCAGCATGAAAATGACCCCAAACATATAGCCAGAGTGATAAAAACTATCTTCACCAAAAAGAGGAACAAGGAGTCCTGCAACAGATGGTGTGGCCCCCACAAAGCCCTGATCGCAACATCATCGAGTCAGTCTGGGATTACATGAAGAGACAGAAAGATGCTTGGAAAAACCTACCTGCCGAGTACCTTACAAAACTGTGCACAAGTATATCTAAGCGAATTGGTGATGTTTTGAAAGCCAAAGGTGGTCATACCAAATATTGATTTAGCTATTGATTTTTCTGTTTCGTGCACTTTGTATGTTGTTAATACATACATTAAAAACTATATATATATATATATATACACACACACTCAGTGACCACTTTATTAGGTACACCTCTCTAATACTGGGTAGGCCCCCCCTTTGCCCCCAGAACAGCCTGAATTCTTTGTGGCAGGGATTCAACAAGGTGCTGGAAATATTCCTTGGAGATTCTGATCCATGCTGACATGATAGCATCACGCAGTTGCTGCAGATTTGTCGGCTGCACATTCATGTTGCGAATGTCCTGTTCCACCACATTCCAAAGGTGCTCTGTTGGATTGGGACACTGAGGAGGCTATTGGAGTACACTGAACTCATTGTCATGTTCCTGGAACCAGTTTGAGATGACGTGTGCTTTGCGGCATGGCGCGTTATCCTGCTGGATGGAAGTAGCCATTAGAAGATGGGTAGACCGTGGTCATAAAGGGATGCACATGGTCAGAAACAATACTCAGGTGGGCTGTGGCATTTAAACGATGCTCAATTGGTAATAAGGTGCCTAATGTGTGCCAAGAAAATGTTCCCCACACCATTACACCACCACCTCCAGCCTGAACCGTTGACACAAGGCAGGATGGATCCATGGAATCATGTTGTTTATGTCAAATTCTGACCCTACCATCTGCATGTCAGAGCAGAAATCGAGATTCATCAGACCAGGTGATGTTTTTTCAATCGTCTACCTTCCAGTTTTGGTGAGCCTGTGCCCACTGTAGCCTCAGTTTCCTGTTCTTAGCTGACAGGAGTGGTACCCAGAGGGGTCTTCTGCTGCTGTGGCCAATCCACCTCAATGTATGACATGTTGTATGTTCAGAAACGCTTTTCTGCATAGCACTGTTGTAACGTGTAGTTATTTGGGTTACTGTCGCCTTCCTGTCAGCATGGACCAGTCTGGCCATTCTCCTCTGACCTCTGTCAATAACAAGGCGTTTTCGCCCATAGAACTGCCGCTCGCTGGATGTTTTTTGTTTTTCGCACCATTCTCTATGCACTCTAGAGATTGTTGTGTGTGAAGATCCCAGGAGATCAGCAGTTTCTGAGATACTCAAACCATCCTGTCTGGCACCGACAATCATCCCACAGTCAAAGTCACTTAAATCAGATTTCCTACCCTTTCTGATGTTTGGTCTGAACAGCAAATGAACCTCTTGACTATGTCTTCGTAATTTTATGCATTGAATTGCTGCCAGATGATTGGCTGATTAGATATTTGCATCAACGAGCAGGTGCACAGGTGTCACTGAGTGTATTATTGTAATGAAAACAGACTGGGATCCAAGTGCGGTCAATACATTTCAATCGCAGAAGAGAAAAACGTAGTCAGGGACAAAACAGATCAGTCATGGGAAGCAGCAGAACACAACCAGATCCAAAAAACACAAGCAAGGTCCAAAGAACTGGCACGGGTCAAACACAGCACTCAAAAGTCAGAATGGCAGAGAGCAGGCTTGGTAGTGTTGCAGAAAACAACACCTCACAATGAGGCAACAGAAACTGGGTCCTTATGTTGACAGGACTTGATTGAGGAATGAGTCACAGGTGTGCTTGATGAGTGGATTATATATATATATATATATATATATAATACTGATGGTGACTCATTGCACATTTTTTGCTTTTGAAGTCTCTATAGTCAGTCATATGAATATCTTCTCATGCTCAAGTGGAGCGGCAGTCATAGTTGACATAAAATGAAAGTGATATTTTTAAATGAAGGGATATTAAATAATTGAGGTTAACTCAGTGATAGTTTCATTGTTTTCCTTTTTAAATTGAATTATTATCATTTTTACTGAATACCTTCAGTGTGGTGCAGGTATAAGTTCTTAAAGTACACATTTCCCCTCACTCTGGTCTCACTCTGTTTCCTTTGCCGGAATACAGAAGATAAGGGAACATATTTCCATCGCATACAATTTATGTCCTACTCTTATCAAATCATCTGTCAGTCATGGTGAGCCAACAAAATATATGCCCTTAATATTAGACAGAGCCAGACACTGTACAAGAGAACCCTTGAAATTCCAACACCACATCATAATTGCTGTCCTTTTTGGTAGAAAATGTGAAAGCTATAAAGGCAATCCATTAGTCATTACCCAGCGTAATCCCACAGCCTTCTGTTTGTTTGACAGTCCAGGTTTGTCACAACAGAATCGCATATCTGTTAATGGATTCAAATGCATTTTGGAAACCAGAACTGCTACTGCAACAATCCTCAGGTTTGAATGAATCCCAAAATACCCACAAATCATGCTTGCTTTTAAACCTACATTAACACGGAGTTGTTAAATGTATTAAGTCTGTTCCAGAATATAGAATAAATTTGCCTTCAGACATTGTGAGAAAAGTGCATTTGGAGGCAACTCTAAATTCAAAGGCAACAGTTGGATGCCTCCCAAATGTGTCTTCAGGATAAAAAGAGTCAAAAAGTACAACTTTTAAAGTCACTTGCCTTCAAAATCACTTGCCTGATTTTAGCATTCATGGCTGGACTGCAAGGAAGAAGCCTCTTCTGAAGGCAAACCCCAAAAAGAGGTGCTTTGAATTTGGCAAGCTACTGAGTAACAACTTGAAGTATGTTTTTTATCATCAGATGAAATAAAACATGACCTTTTGGACCTTGGAGTTATATTTAGTGTAAATAAGTGAAGCTTATATTAAGAGAAAAAAACCCATGCGTGCTGTGAAAAATGGCGGGGCATTTATTATTTATTAAACATCATAGTGATGTTTTACATCTATGGGTCCTGCAGGTCTTGTTAGGATAGAGGGAGCCATAAACTCAAACATACAGTAGGACATTTGGGCCAAAAAACTGGATTCCCTCTGCCAGAAATCTCAAGCTTGCCTGAAAATTGACATTCCAGCAGGACAATGATCCAAAGCATTCATCCAAATCTATAATGAAATGATTAACTGAGCACAAAATCAATGTCCAGAATCAGCCATCTCAATTTCCAGACTTCAATCCAATCTAACATTTGTGCTTTGAACTGTTTCAAAAGAAGTTCTTAAATGAAGACCAAAACATTTGAAGAATCGAGAGCAGTTCTGCCATATAGAAAGATCAAATTTCCCCCTCAGCGGTGCCCAAAACCTATAAAACACTAAAGGAAGCATCTTGTATCCTGAGTGTGTGTGTTAGTAGTTATATTTAGCATGCTGTACTGTACATGGATGATAAAGTCAGAATAAAGTTATCATATGCAGAATAAGGATAATTGATTTATATAGTTCTAACTATATAATGCATAAGCAAATCCTCTACACAACCTAAATGAACACTGCAGATACTTACCAGCTCATATGATTCAGAAGTAAAATCCAGTTTATCTCAGATCTAAATAGTGTTCAAGAAACCAAGTTTTCACTACCAAAACTGATACTGTAACTGGTTTGTGTACTGCTGCATTACATATCAACCTGCTCTTCACATATTTACTCACAGGTAAACAACAGGGCTCTTGAAATTGAGCAAGCAAATTGAGACTGATTGCTCAAGTGTATTTGCTCATTTTCTAAAAGTGTGATTCCTACCTGATTTCCATAATTTCAAACCGTAAATAAGGCTTTTCTTCATGTGAGTTTTTTCTTTATGTAGTCTCTCAACAAGCAGTATATGAAGTTCACTAGAACATTGCTTATTTTTGATTTTACGCATTTAAGTTGATCTTTGACTTGGTGTGAGTTGTGACTGCATTTGTGTGTATGATGTGAGAACCTAAATCAGAAAATGTGTGTATCTTCCCTATTGCGAGGACAGTGTATGAGCCTTGGCTTAATTGTTAAGAGTGAGGTTTCCATGACTGCATAAGCTACAGCAATTGCTGCAGTTCCTGCCCTTGTGATACACACAATCTGTTGTCACACACACAGTGGCTGGCACCAGTGTAGCCTGAAGCAGGGATGTGCAATAATTCCAGCCAGTGTACGTTTGATTTGTTGGCAGGTTATTGATATCACTTGCTTTTGGCTCTTTGAAAGTGCAGTGTTGAAACTCACACAGCATGCACATACACTACAGAGAATCCACACTGCAAGGGGGTCACCATTTTGCATTTACTGGATAGCCTTTCCGTATTTCAGCGTGGGCAGTCAATTTTTCTGCTGTCTCACTTCACAGAAGGGCCAGAAATACCCAGCCTGAACCTAAAACTGTGCTGATCACTGAGCTGTTCAATATTGCTATGGTGGTTCTGCATGCTTGGTTCTGCACCCTTGTGTGCTTTATTACACACATGCTCAATGTCTTTACACACTAGCAGGTTGTACTTCACCTCCTGCTTTTGATAGCGTGATAGATGAGGGGGAGCTGGGAAGTCCCCCCAGGTGATGCGTCTCCGCAGCATGGCCTCTGTATGCTTATGATCCTGCCTGCTGAGCCCAAGAGGGTCCAACCAGTTGTGTGAACTGTTTCGCTCTCTCTGTGCATATCAGAGAGTCACACTGGTACTACAGCCTTTATGAGGCTGCCAGTTGTCAAGAGGAGAGAGGCACACAGAAAATAAGCCTGCCACCCAGGCAGCCTCTATGGCAGCCCTTCCTTCCTTGGATTGGGAGTCCTGTTCATGCCCCTGGTCCAGAGCTGTCTTCTGGTTCTGGGCCTTTGTCCATCAAGAGACCACGGGCACCTCCTCTTTGATAGGAGCAGAGGGAGAGCATCTTGGAGAGGTGCCTGCTAAGCCTGGTGTTGCAATGCCAGCTCATTATGACCAGTGGGTCTCTAGAAGGCTGGGGTGTGGTGCACAGGCAGAGAGATTGGAAGCTGCTGGTGGCTCCCTTGGGCCAAACAACACATCAAATGTTCTGCAACTGATAGGAGTCCATGGCCATGCTAGTGAGAACAGACAGTGGGTACAGGGAGAGATATGAGGGGCAGCAGTGTGGTGTAGTGGTAAGGAGCAGGGCTGGTGACCCAAAAATTGATTCCCCTATGTGGCACTGATGTAGTACCCTTGAGCAGAGTACTTTGCCGAAAACTACTTCAGAAAATGTCTAGCTGTCTATAAAGTTTGGAAAGTAAGCTATACAGTATATGTCATTCTTGATAAGAACATCTGTCGAACAAACCGTAATGTAAAGGGGAGTAATTGTGAACCTATATTAGTTCACTGTTCTGATTCAAGCATTTAATTTAGTTTCATATCTTAAAAGCAGGCTGCTATCCTGGATTACACATTGGTGGATTTAAACAGCACAGTGCTTACTAACAATGACCTTCAATCTGTAACAAAGCAAGAAAACCACACTGCATTATCTGCTAAAGAAAAGGGGAATTGGACACCTCAGAAGGAATTTGGGTCAGAAATGTGTGTGCGGAGATGGAAGAAGAAAAGAAAAGCCGGCTGCAGTTGTGCGTGACAGCATATCTTTCTCTAAGACCAAAAATGGCACCTCTCCTTGAAACACAGCATGAAGCGGCAGACTTAGTGAAGAATCTGCTTGCTTCTAGAACAAGCCGGTGTCCAAGGTAACTGTAACTGGTGTGTGATTGGAGAAAAATGACTTAGTACCCATTAATACTCAAGTCTTAAAAATACATTTTAACAGAGGAACTGCTTCTGCTTGCTTATGTTTATGGTCCAGTAAAGAACAAATTGCACTGGCCATTCAAGTGATGACATGTTAAAATGTATTTATGAATATTTAAAGTCTTGCTGAATTTCCAAAAAGTTCCATGTTTTCACATTAACTAGTTAGTGTCTCCAAATGTATTGTTTCAATTCAATGTTCAGTCCACTAGATGTGTTCAATGTTTAAATGAGGCCATAAAAACTGATAATGTAACTGATAAATGCAATGTTTTCATAGTTTTCATATCCAGGGTTTTTTGGTAGTACTTCTTACACTCCAAGGTTTTTTCATGAAATGTTTTCATAACCAGGTTTTGTGTTACTACCACTTATATTCAAGGTTTTTTTTCCACCTTTTTCCACCTGCATATTTTTGTGTAACTTGAAATTAAGGGTGACCTCTTACTGATGCTTAATTATGCTATGTTTTATACATATGAGCAACTGAGGGTGTTAGTTTTAAGATATTTCCAAAGAAACTGTGGGTATAGACTATCGACTGTAAACTTCATCATGTAAACATTGAAAAAAAATTACAGCAAGCAAATGCTCATTGAAACACAGATTTTATTGACACTCAAGCATTCTCAGGTCAGAGTGTGTGCATCCAACTGGCTTTGATGAAAGTACATGCTTAATTCATTTTGTCTGTTCCCACTTCCATATATTGAAAACCATCAGAAGAAAATTCCTACCGACTACACTGAAGTTGTAGACATTGCAGAGTGGTTTCGAGAAACATTATGTATTATTAAATACAATGTTTCACATCAATACATAATGGTATTGGAAATTTTTCTCCAGTATAAATGTGGCACTTGGGTTTGTAGCTCTTTTAGGAGCACATTAATAACACTAATAATACCATTAATAACCTAACCTGAGAAACATTCTGACATCAGTAACATCGCCCTAAAAACCCTACCTGTGCCCCTTACTCTGACTCAAATTCCTATCCTAATTTTACCCCAGTCAAATTTCCCAGACCTTAACCAAACCCTAACCCTAACCCTAATGCAATAAGCTTATGTAGCTAACAATATGTACTGCAGTTTCACAGCAATATTACAGTACATATTTACAGATTTACATAGCAAAAAACCTGTACTATACAGATATTTGCCCTCAAAAAGTGTGACCTACATTGATGATGCAGATGTTACATCCCACCTCCACCTCCACCAACTTTATCTGGCAGGATCTGAGAGGGGAGCACAGCGCTGAAACGCTGATAGAGTTCCTGGCTCTCTGAACCAAATAGGTCCCATCGCAAGGCACATAAACCATCAGCATAAATCAGCTGCGACGACATGGACAGGTTTGAGTAATTAAATATGGGAGCACTACCACGGGTGCAAAGGCAATGGGGCGGGCGGGGCTGAGACAACGTCCTTCAAAACAACGGCACTTAGAGAGAAAAAGTATTTTTTTTTGGCCCAGAATGAAGGGTATTGAGGGGGTGTGTGCATATATATGGCTCTTTATTCATCCCAGATAATGCATTTCGTAAATAGCCCAGACTTTCAATTAACGCAACAGTGGAAGGCCATGAGGACAGCGCGCTGTGCTGCGGCATGGCTCCGAGCGGCGCCGCTTTCATTACATCGCATTACGGCAGCATAGCGGCGTCTCTGGTCTTTCCGCAGTGGCAGCCTGCGGTCCCACCTGAACGGGCCAGCCGATCAGCTGCTGAGTCTACAGCAGCACCCGGGGAACTAGTTAAAATGTGGGGCAAACAGAAAACTTAAAAAAAAATTATTATTCATGGTGAGGCCTGCTGAGGCAAGGCAATGGCGCTGGTGTTATTTCAGGGTTATTTAGTAGCTTCGCTCTCCCATTAATTATTCCAGTGGCAAATTAATTTTGATTGACACCCAGCTGGGAACTGGGATTTTTGGGGGCAAAATGATAAGAGGCATGCGATAAGAGCGTGATACCCTGGCTGAGCTTTCATCAAGCCTCAGAGGCAATTTTACGAGAGTCAAGCAGGCGCCAGGTACGGCACACAGGGATAACTGCAAAGGAGAGGACATTAGTTTCGTTCATCCCTTTATTCCCTTGCACAGAAAAGGCAAATGCAGCATGGATTATCTAGGAGAAAGTCTTACAGTTAAAAAACTGGATGGAACAAGGATTTGCAGTTATTAAGAACATGCTCTCTGTAATGTCGATGCTGATTGGTAAAGATGGTGCTTGTTTCAATTGACTGGACTGCACAATTAAAACGTACCTTTACTTACCCCTCTATTGACCTTAGAGACACAAATAAGCACCACAGCTGAAAAGTAGCTTGACATGAATGAATATGGATCACAGAGGTCTTAAATGCAATTGGATGGCTCAGGTTAATGGAGTCACATATAAATATGTACACGTCACCTGGTGTTGTTCTCACTTTCATTTCCTTCTTAATGAGCAGACAGACCATTAGCCATTAAAAATATACATCACATTTATTTATTTTGTCACGCCACAGAGTCATTTTTGTCATTGTCTAATGATGTGTTTGGGCACTACAGGTAAGAGCCTGTCAGCTATCGCTCTCGACCGTCACCCTCCCCACCCTTCTCCTGGTATCTTTGCTGGCTACCGCAAAACAGAAACCTCGACACATACGCCACTTTTTTTTTCTAAAGGTAACACAAAGTACAAAAAGCAGATCTGGAAATAGTAAGACTCTCATACTATAAAAAACTGTCTTTTGTGAATAAGAAAACAATGCACTTAACTCTACAGAGTTTTTGCTGCGTTTGTCGGTTGGGCAGCTGAGGGAGGGGCAAAAGAACGCAAATGTCTGACACAGAACCATCTTGAAGAAGTCCTTGTTTTAGAGCCACTGCAGATTAATAGTCCTTTTTTCTCTGGAACTAGGTGAACCTTCTGGAAGTTGTTAGACGGTGGTGTGTACACGGAGGCCTCGGCAAGAGGAACAAACCACTCTCTCTGCACAACGTACAGTACGATACTACAATGACTTCTGAAAAAAATAGTCCAAATCATAAAAGGGGAAAAAAAAAAGAAATGCATATTTCAGACCATCCTTGTCTGGGGAGAAAGCTGTCCGTTTCGGCAGGCCGTGGGCTCTGTCGACGGGATAAGGCCAAGCAAGCCGCCTGTGTGTGTGAGAGAAGTCTGGCTCCCGCGGGGCGGGCGAGGGGGGAGTGGGGCAGGGGCCTGTGGCCTCACCAGGGAGCTAAAGGCACCAGTGCAGCCAGCAGCAGCAGCGCGGCCCCCCCATGACGTAACGAGCCCCACGAGGAGCTGTGCGCAGAGGGCTGACCGCTCTTCGCCCGGACGCCTGGACACACAAGACAGAGACAAGAGAGGGACAGTGCCCTGCCATTACAGTGTTGTCTCACAGCAACAGAGATCGCAAGGATAAGCAGTTCACTAAAACATGAACATATCTGTGTCTCTCATTAAAGAAATGCCAGACCAATTCCAGACATTGCACTGACCACAAGAATACCTCATGACAGCATGCTGCTAATTTTTACATATTTTTACACAGTTTTGCACAACATCCATTTCTCATTACTATTTAAAAGCTTTATGGCTGGTACTTGGTGAACCTGTCAAGGTCTTCTGTCTGTACACCAACTTTCATGAGTATCAGAACACTATCAATATACTAATATTAAGACATATCTGTATCATTAACAGGTGCCACTCTTGAGCAATTTAAGGACAGATAAGCTGTGTTATACAGCTCCACATGCTCAAATCCTGATGCTACCACGTACATAAATTAAATGCAATCAATGTATATAAATGTGTGAATGACCTTCGGTGGTGAGACAGGACCGAAAACCGACTTCCGTGAGTTTGTCTTAAGACAAAAGTGATGTAGGCGTGTCTGCATTAAACAACTTGCTAGCGCTGTTATAAGAATAATGGCAAACTAAATTCATCTAGTCATCTGAGTGTAGAGGCAAACTTAATTAGCTGTGGAGCCATGTAGGTGTGTGCCAAGGTGTTAATTAAAAGAGTATTAAGTAATGGCAACCCGGCTCTGCAACAGCTGTGGTAACTCAATTATTATCTTGAGTGTGTACAATGAAAGAAGAAAAAAAAAGCTGGTAAACATTTAATTAACCATGTGATAGGGTTTGAGATCTGTCAGAGCTGACGTGGACCGTAATAGCAGCAATCTCTGTGTTTGTCCATTAGCCACTCATTTATAAATGATGAGCACTGTCTGACTGTGAAAATGTGAACCTTGATGCATCAGTCATGTACAAAATAGCAGGTGCAGGAATGGGATGTTTCTGATGTTTTCAAACGAATAGCATTTCCAAGTATTACCCAAACAAGCATGTCTGCTTTTCATGTCCAGTTCTAAGAATGCTATTTTCAACAATACCTAACGTGTGCTTTATGACTGTCTGATGCGAGGAGAGTTTCGGCTCCCTTGCAGTCGACATCTTGTGCTGACCTCTGAGATGTCAGTGAACAGCAACCCTGATGTTAGATGTCAGTCGCGGGGAAAGCAAGCTTCCTTCAGGAGACACAGATACGAGTCTCACCTCCTGACGGCGCGCAAATGCGTTCTAATCGCAGATCCAACCCCCGAATGGCGCGCTGTCTCAGAAGTGTCAGACACCCGCGTTTTGATTGACAGAGCAGGAAGTGGTGTTCTCTGCGCTCTCTGAGTGTGTGAGAGCGTCTCCCTGGGGCCAGGGGTGCTGGGGTCGGGATGAGAATAGAGGCGGGGAGTGACGGCGCGACGCCGCGGCGTCCCGCGGGCCCTCTCACCTGAGGAGGTGAGCACTCGGATCTGAGCGCTGGCCGTGCCCTCGCCACCCTCGCTGATTGCCCGCACCTCGATGATGTAGGTGCCCCCCTCCGTCAGTGACAGGACTGCCGAGGGGTTGTGGGTCTCGATCACCTGGCTGTGGCTCCGCCCCTCCTGACGCAGTAACACCTGCAGAGTCAATCGCAGAACCCCATTGGTGTAAAGTCGAATGACCTCTGGGTAACAAGATCCATGCTTCAGAAATTGATTTTTGGGGGTTGAAGAAAATTACATGAGTGCAAGGGCTATAGACCCATATTTATGTGATCTGTGCTGTAGTGTATATTTTGCTGTACATATACATGTTGTCAAAAACAGCTGATAGAAAACATATGCTCAATTTATTATGTTATTTACATATAATAACATACTACAATGTTATTAACAAGTATGTTTTTTGTTTTTTTGGCCAGCCGTATGGAATCAATGGGAAACTATTGTAGAGGGATATGAAAGGTACGTGAAAGGTATATAAAGTCGAGTTTGTATCAACTCCAGGTGTTTCTGAGTAACATTGCTTCATGCTGGTTGGAATAGACAGGCTGAAAATGGCATAGGCATGACCATCTGAAAGGGGTGTGCTCACCTTATATCCCATGACGTGAGACTCATTGTCCAGCGATTTGACCGGTTCCCACCCTAAAGACACGTTGTCCCCATCCTGGATCCACATGAGGTTGCTGGGAGGTTGACTGGGCGCTGAGGGGAGAACACAAGACCAGCAAAATGAGAGGGGATTCATCAGTTCCTAATACATGCAGACAGTAGAGCCCAATCAAAGGGAATGACATTCACACCTGGGTCAAGGACGGGTGGCACTAAGGAGTTAAGCTGTAGCGTTAGATGTTTCTGTAGCGTTAGACTAACGCTGTGAGCATGTGACGATGGACTCACGGGATTTCTTGGTCTTGGCACGCACGGCGCTGCTGGTGGGGCCCTGGCCGATGTTGTTGTAGCCCTTCACAGTGATGTGATACAGGGTGTTTCCCTCCAGCCCGGTCAGTAAGATGGATGTCTCGTTTCCAGGAGTTTTCATCTTCACACCAGACTCCTCCTGTTCCATATCTTTCCAGTAGTTCACCTGTCACAAATGGCAAAAACAGTTCAACTTACCTGGCACTCTTACCTGTGCATACATGAACAGTGACAAACCTCAACAAGCCCAGACAGTGTGTGTTTACACTGGCCTTCAAAGCATGCCTGCTAAAGCATTCATTAACTCTGACCACGACACAACAGAATCACAATCACAATATATGAGCACACTGATATTATTAAATATGCCTTAAAATATTAAAAAAACAGTTGGTGAGCCTAAAAGCTCGGGACTGTTGCTTACATATCTGTTTCTGCAGTGTCTGTCATAGTACAATACAGTAGCAAATTGCTCTCTGAGGGTGGACTGGTGGTATTCCTCTATTGTTCTTTACAGAGGCTGAACATCGTATCGACAGGTCTGCATCCCTTTGGGTCAGACTCTTAGTCTCACCTCAGCAAACACGCACGCACCCAAATTCACACCCAGACACACACACACACACACACATAAACAAAAGCATGCACAGACACATACACCAACACCAGATGCATGCCTGATGCACACACACAGGCACACACACACACACACATGCATACCCCTTACCTCATACCCCCAGGGTCTCCCCGGACCTGGATTTGGGGGTCTCCAGTCGACTTGGATCTCAGAAGAGGACAAACTGGCAGCTTTCACTTCAGTAGGAGCCTCCCTGGGCTCTGTGGCAAAAGAACAACAAAAAATAAAATACTCACACTTCCTTTTCCACACATAGCAAGGTGAGCACCGGGGATGGAGGGGCAGCAGGCCTAGACGACCCAGTAGTAATGAAGAAAAGAAAAAAAAAAAACGATTTATAGTAGGTGAGACATGAGAGGTAATGAGAATACGCGTTTCCCTGGAAACGATGCCGCCATGATCTCACTGAGTCCGAATAACTCACACTGAGCATGGCGGAGTAGACCAGTTTTGCTCTGAACCATCTGCAGCACACTTAAGAAGATCATGGTGTGGATCATGTAAAATAAAGAAAAAAAAAAACAACTTCTTTCACAGGATAGAGCTGAGCAGCCTTATCAGCAGCAGGGGCACAGCAGGGATCTTTATACGGCGGCATCGTGAGAGATCATGGCTGGAAGCAAACTGAGGCTGGGGGAGCCCTTACCACCCTCTGCGGAGTAGACGGTGACCACCTTGCTGAATGGCCCGTCCCCTTTGTTGTTGTACACGCCCACCTTCACTTCGAAGGGGGTGAGGGGTGGGAAGGTCTCATCCCGGTACTTGAAGGTGGTGGAGTCAGCGGACGTCACCATCTTCTCCTTCCAGCCTCGTGTCCCGTTGGCACGGAAAGCCACAATGTAGCCGAATCCCTCCCCGTTCTGAAACTCCTCTGACACCGGCTAAAAGCAGAGAGGGACTGTCACTTTTAAGCAAGAAAGAAAAGAATGGAGCGCTTTATTTTACCTTAAGATGCCTGCACTACAGTCTCTGGACCTCTTAGTTAAACACATTTCTTTTACCTGCCATGCACTTTATTGGCACTTTTTATGTACACCTTATCTTTGAAACACTGGAGACACAAGACATATGATCAGCATAGTTACCAGCTGCACGCTTATAGGTTATTGTCTATGCTCCAGTTCTTTTCGAGGTCAATTGTGTGAAAATGTGACAGTAATCAGCAAATTATTCAAATATCATATTTAGGCATTGAATTTGCCTGAATAAGATGTGAATAATATAAAGGGATATATAACTCTCTTTTTAGATATAATACAGAAGCATATACATCAATGATTCCTAAGTGGTTAAATTTGCTGCTATGCATATGATATCCCATCAGCAGATTTATGACTGCCATTCCATCACATTGTAGTCTCCTTGTATATAATGTATGCTACTTTATATTTGATTATAATTTGAGCATGCAATAAATCAAACAGTGGAAAATTAATATACAGACAGGTGGTGGTTAAGAGGGCCTTGCCGTAAGCACTGGAGGGCAGACTGGAATGAAAAGCTGCAAGACCGATGGATGGTTTGAACTTGCTTTACCTGTGACCCAGTGACTGAGTACAGCTAAAAGTAACTGCAACTCAACCTTACTTCTTCCACTTAAAAATCCAGTCACCTACAATTCTCTAGGCAATACACAGACTCCTGATTTACCATGTTGCCACTTGTAACTACAATTTATTCAACTGGGGACAAAAATATTGCCCTCCAATCTGAAGGCCGTTTCAATGCAGGGGCCGTGTTTCTGTGCAATGGATGCTAATTGCATAACCCAACACATGCCTTGTATTCTTTTCAGCAAAATGTTCCACAGCAACCTCTGGGCTGTGATATGTTGCATAATACAAAGCTCGGGATTTACATTTTAATGATTTTTTAAACAGTATTGCTGATGATTTGTGCCTATCATTATGAGGGAATAACGTATTAAATGGCCAGGAATGGATGGTGACATATTGCTAAAGCTGGGTTTTCATCGAGCGGGCTCACATTTGTGCTGGGGGTTTTTAAATTTCATGATTAAAATCCGCATAAAATAAACCACTTGTGAAAATTATACTCCTCCAGCCATGACCATGAGTGCATTTGAATATGCGATTATTCCACATAAATCACACCAAGTGCATTAAAACACTACTGGCTTTGTTGAGCTGTAACATTATCTGTGGTAACAGCATATGCAAAATTCAGTTTAACACGAATTTGGCTTGAATCGTTCACATAACTCATGCCGGGATACTTGGAAGGTCCTTTAGAAGGAAATAGGCTCAGTATATGTATGAGCACTCAAGTGATATATCCATGTATGCAGTATATGCCTTAAGCCTGTGAGGGAGGTTTCATCACAGAACAATAAGGTCTGCTGTCATCTGTAGTCTGACAGTGTCTCTGGAGGCCACAGAGGATTGTGTCTTTAATTAATCCTTCCCTTCCAGTTGGAATTATTGCAAACAAATGTTCAGAGAAATTGCCTTCAGTTTCTCTGAACTACTGCTAAACTTCCATTGCAAGAGCCATTTGGGATGAGTAATCTATGCATTTTGAAGTCTCAGTTGCCGTTTTTCTAATCTGAAAGCTGACAACAGCAACACAAATTTCAATGAAAATGAACTTTTCAGAACTGTAATCTTTGCTTCTCACCAGATGGCCATGAACCATCATTAATGGGTGGATTAATGACATAGAAGGACTATGGGACTAGACTTGTTGCCATGGATGCAGGCTCGGTTTTACTGAAAAGGGGTGAAGCCAGGCCTGCCTTGGACACCTGCACCATATTTATTGGATATGGCTGAAATTTATTAGGCGAGAGGGAAATTGAATTAAAATGTGTGCAGGCGGCATTAAATCCCGGGCAAATCTAATAAAAGAAAAACACCTGTACTCCCTCCATTCTCTGGCAGCTAGCCTGTGTGTCATACAGCAAATCGAGTGCCTTGAACCAGCCTCCAAATAATAGCCCTCACCTTGAATTACGTCACTCATGCCTCCGTGCCCTCAGGAAGGGTGGCTGTAGATGTAGGCAGTTTCGAACCCTGAACTCCGCCCAGAGGAATCACCGCAACCCTCTAATTAACTCATGTAAGTGGATGCGTTCCTTGGAAACAAATTAGTTTCCATCACTCTCTAATTATCGGAGTTGGTTGTGCTTTTCCGAGGGTGCCTGACTGCAGTCCTGCCGGAGTGGCTAGTTAAGCAGCAAAACGGAGAGGAATGGATGTTTATGGGATTAGCCGCTTGGGTAATGGCAGCTACGAGACAGGGCCACCCGACCCCCCAGACGGCAGTCGACCCGCCGCACTCTGCGGTGGCGGAGAGGGCCACTTCAACAGCCTGCTCGTCATCTCTCGTCAGCGACGGTAATGAGACGGACGGGCGAGCGTGCACAGCACAGCCATCCGTCCTGCCTGGTAATCAGGGCTGTGCTGGAGGCAGAGATGCCCGGGGCTGATTGGAGAAGCAGAGCGGCCGTCCGCCCGCCCGCACCCTCAGACTACCGAGGAGAGAACGCCTTCCTGTGCCGTCTCCTTCAATACTCGTCTCCATTGATCAAAGATTTACATTACAGCTGATTCATTTAGCCAAATGCAAGACTAAATGGCTTGAGATTAAATGACATTTATTTTTTTGGGGGGGGGGGGGTGGTTAGTCCAGGTTATCCTCCGATATCCCACCATGCAGCAGATGGACCATGAATTTTGAATTGTTGCCATGTGTTGCAGTACATGCTAATGAATTTCCGGCCACTGCAATTTAGAAAGAGCAGACAAAACGAGAATAAAACACTATCATTTCAATCCAAAGTTGCCAGAGCATGTTAAGAACCATAGTTAGGGTTAGAAACTATTCCAATCAATCACTGCCTTATCGTTTGATTACCGGCCCATCCTAGGTCTCATTCATTTATTGTTACCAGCGAGTCATGGACTTTGCCATTAATCATAATTTGTGAAGATAATTGACTTATCAAGTAACACTAATGATTGAATTTGTAGCATTAGTCTATGCAAATATGAGGAAATTAGTGTCTGTGTCAGAAAAAAAAACCCTGGGCTCCACTCTGTTTGCTTTTTGCTTGGACTCAGTAACATAAAATGTATTCGTAATTGTGTTTCAGCTACTGCTGATTCACACCTCTCCTAAAATCATGGTGAATGCACACTATAGCTAATCTCATTCTAATTGTAAAATGTATAGTACAGGTGGGTAAGAAAAAATGTGCAGTCGACTGCCCAAAGCACAGATTGTAATATAGCTGGATTGTGGGTTTTCTCACTGGCTGAAGTGCCGCTCAATGGGCTGTATTTGGTACTGCTGCTGCTTGTTGAGCATGCTGTTATGGCTCCTGGTAATTGAACTGTCACAATAGATACAGAGGCTATTAAAATGATGTTTATTCTATACCCACTGTAATGCTTTGTCTTGTGTTTAATGAACAACGCAGATCAACAACACCCGCAATCGCCCCATCTGGAATGTTTTTTTTTTTCCCCATAATGCCACACCAAAGTAGAGTTCACTTCAGATGAAGGTTATTTTCCCAGTGACAGTTGGGTCTCCCAACTTAATAACCACAAAAAATAACCATCGGTTACAGCTACATCTGTTCCCTCCTCCCCAGATAATAGCACCTTTAACTGCCCTCATTTTAAATCAGCCAGCATTGTTCATTTATGGCCCACATCTTCACCATGATATCCCCAGCACAATGTACAATGCCGATGAGGCTCCTCTCCATGGGCTAAAGTTCCCTGGCAATATCCCTTTTTGCCATGGTGGGAGATTGATTCTGTTTTGCACAGGCGTCGTAAAGAGTGCGATTACTAACAGATGTTCTTCAACATCCTGGCTTTTATGGGATCAATTGAAGACTGACACTTTCCATAATTCACAGCCCCATATGTGAGGGAATGCACAATAGATTCGGCAAATCTCCATCTTCAATATACAATGCAATTTGTCTTTGAATTCAAAGTGTCTTTTGTGTGTGTGTGTGTGTGTGTGTGTGTGTGTGTGTGTGTGTGTGTAGACCTTCTTTGTCAGATGCTTTTTTCTAGTGACACATTGATTTATGGGACAAATCTTACAAAATATAATGCAATATACAATAACATATTCAACCCATACTGTCAGGGCTCCGCCCTCCTAGCTGTGGTGTTTTTGTTTTTCCCTGTCCATGTGCTTTTGTTTTTCCTTGTGTTCCAGCCCTGCCCCGCTCCCCGCCTGGTCCCCGCCCACCTGATTGCCCCATTACCTTCACCTGCCTGCCTGCTCACCTGCATCTCATCTCCTCATCAGCCCAGCCCTATTTCTACCCTGCTTGTTCCTGTCTTGTTTGCCAGTTCGTCTCAGCGTTTTCGTACCTGTTTTGTTCCCGCAGTTTTTTGGATTTCTGTATTCTCCGTGCCTGACTCTGCCTGCCCTTCGTCTTCGTTTCCTGCCTGCCGTTTTGTCCCTTTGCCTGATTGTTTGCCTGCCCGGTTCCTGATCCTGCCTGCTTCTGTTACTGACCCTGTTTTTGTCCACGGACTGCCTTCCGGTTTTCGACCCTGCCTGCTTTTGGTTTCGCTACTTTCCTGCCGTCATTATAAACCCGCCTGCAACCTGAAGCTCTCTTGGTCTGCGACTGAGTCCCTGCCTGAGTCCTTACACATACACTGAAAATTAGCATATTGCACAGAATTGTCATTTGGCGTCAAATCCTTTCCCCCAGTTAACAGTAAAACACAGAACCCACCCAAAGGTGAGGCCTGAGGTTGTGAGGAAGGCCAGGCCTCCCACCAACGCAAGCAGTGGCACCACATCCTCAAAGTTTGTTCGGGGTGTGGTGCCAGCATGCGGGGCCTGACAGTAAGGGCCTCGGTGACATTGTCACTGCTGCCGGTGGCCAGCGTCACGCACACCTCACCTCCCATGAGATCACCAGCTCGTGCCTGCGGCCGTTCCCTCCGCTGACGTTCGCTGGGGCCACCGAAGGAACTGAGGGGCACACACAAAAACAACACTATCACACAGCCGTCACACAACTCCCCGGTATTGCCTGACCATCGGCACTGTCCTGTCAAAACAGCTCCATGTCCGCGCCTGCACTAAGGCTTTATTCACTGCCCTTGACTTTGAGCTAAGTAGGCAAGCAGCTCAGTATGTTTCGTTTCTGTTTTTTCTGTTTTTCTGAACATCACTGACCACTGAATTTGACCTGCGTTGGACCATTTCCCCACTGAAGAGAGGCCACATGAATGATATCAGATGCTGCAGTACAATCTAAGATTTTCAGTTACAGTACTAGAGTTAATTTACACAGAGATTTTGTGATGCCAATTAGTTGCCATATCCCTAATTGCTCTGGAAGCTTGTTTAATTACAGTGTAATTTGTGCGCATGCTCATTTGTGCTCATTTGCTCATTTGTGTTCAAGACGTTGCTCATGGCCATACCTGTGCTGCTTCTCAGCGCTCGCACTGAATGACATGCAAACTATTACACTGCTGGGTTAAGAAGACCGACAAGACTTCTTTTGAATAGCAATTTTTTTCTCTTGATGAACCACAGCATTGCATAGTCTATCATGTGAGTGTCTGATCTCCAGATGTGGCAAAAATACATCAATTCTTGTGCCTAGATTTGGTAACAGAATGAAATGATGAGGAAAACTATGTCATATAGATTGTCTTGTCAACAGCAATTTACAGCAACATTAACAGAAGATCAGTGTCATTTCTGGACTATGTGCTTGGAATCCAGGTAACATAAGTCGTTCTGAATTGTGTCCTGGGTTTATGGCAAATCTCTCTCAGTGCTGGCTGTCTCACACGGATATTCCCTCAGAGTAAACACAGATTTGGAAGCCAAAGAAAGCATCACTTCCTTAAATGCTTTCTCCGTGTTAAGGACAAAACACTTGCAGATTGAAATGACTCCTAATATAAAACAAAGTAACTACATGCAAACTTAACAAATTAAATTATAAGGACCTTAATGAAAAAAAAACATGAAAGGTCAGTGCTGTGGACATGTCTGACACATACTGTATAAGGTGAGGTGAATATGCGCATGTACAAAAGCAGGGGGGTTAAAGGAAAAGAGGTGCTGGAAATAGAGCCAACTAATAGAATGCCCTTTGACCTTTGTGCTGTTTTCACAGTGTACTCCTGCAGGGAAGTGAGTAGTTGGTGTGAGTGACCATGTAAGTGTCCATATAATCAAGGCAGCACCATGTGCTCTCTACATGAATAGATAATGCCCCAGCTGCCTGGCCTCCGGGCGTGAGAAGCCTGACTGCCCCGGCTCAAACACCCCACATGTTTATATTCATGTAAGCGGCTCAGTTTCATTTCCTCCACCAATTAAAAATGTAAGAGCTGTTGACAGCTGGGGCTGTGTTTGGAATGCAGCCTGGTCGAACAAGGGTTTTTTTTTTCACATTCATTTGTACACAGAGAATAAACATACGTGGCTGAAAAAGTTGGGATGGAAACTGATCATGAGAGATTGGTACTTTGCCTTGGGTAGCTACTCCTGTACAAGTCAGAAAACTCACTGCCTGAACAACTATCAACAACGTTTACTTATAAAAATGGCCATAACTACATCTACACACCTTCACACAGTGATACATTACTGTGTGTCAGTAACTTTCAGAGGCTTGGTTGTTCATTGTGTTGTATGTGTCACATCATTGAACACTTGTACTTTCTCTTCCACTGGTGGTTGAGCCAAAGTCAGAGAAATGGCAGCTACTGTAGATAATAATCTGACTTGGATTCTAATTTACTTTTGTTTCTTGAGCTACCTGGATAATGTTAGCTTCTATCAAGATTCTATGGCTCTCTGGCTATCACATAGTGTAATTTCTAAGGAGTGTGATACTAACTCCTAGTTCTTGAGCAGTTAACTGTCCATATCTACTACAGCTATATAGATAGACAGACATCCTGTTTTCAAATTCTTCTAGCCACGACATTCAGTACAACCAATAGTCTCATATTTACACACTAGTTCTCTAGGTGGTTGTACTTACCCATGTAGATGGCTAAGTATCTTGCTCTGTTGAAGCTCCACAACCACTGCACTCCGCTGAGCAAACACTTGCTCATGAGAATATCAGGTATTTGTATTTGTCATTTTAATAATCTGCAATATCATCAAAAGTGTGAATTTACAAGTGAGTGTATGCAAGAGATAAAGAATGGCACAACTGTAGTTAACAATATCTTAGCTGTAGCTGGATCAACTGACTGGCCTTCCAAGTGTTTTGGCCCTTTACTATTACTTGAGCCTTTAGGATTAAATTGGCCAGAGGAGATTGATAACCTGTGCTCCTTCTGGGAAATCAAAAATGATCAAACACCTCAGCAGCCATTATTCAACGAGAACAGCATCATTACTGTAAAACCACACCGAAAACACATGCTCCTGCGGTGTCTTTTCGCAGCTACTGTATGACAAATTCCCTGCTTATTATATTCCCTTAATGCTCTGAACACAATTAGATGTACGTGCTGAGACATGCTGAATGTGCTGCGATACATTCACAATTCCACCACAGTTGTGTCAGGGTTGAATGCATATATTTCTTTGCAATCTATCCTATTACAGTGGAAAGCAGATATGTGTGTAAGAAAGTTCATGTAAAACATTCATGCTCAAATCCCTGTAGGCTTGTGGGCACAGAGGGAAATGTTAAATGAATTCAGAACTGAAGTCAATAAAATATTCAATACACCTATGAGAAAAAAGGGCTCAGTCCCAGAGACCTATAAAAGCAGCATGGAACAAAAAGAATACATTTGTCGTGTGGTGGCGTTTGACAGCATGTGACAATGCAGAGAATGGAGTGACATCTATTCAAAGCTTTTGAGAAGGTGGGCAGGTGTTAAGTATGGATTCTAAACAAGTAGCTCAGCGACAGCAAAATACCAGTGCTAGCGGATGTACACGGAGATGAGTGTCTCTTATTTTGAATTATTCCACGCTTGCACCTCATTAACATCAGTACACGAGTGACATTTGTAAAAGTAGCAATTACGTTTAATAGCAGCCCTTGATGATTCCTGCTTAAATTTCCATGCAAAATTAAAATCTAGGTTTAACTAAGTTGTTTGGAAGTGACTGCTGTTGTACTGTAGGGCTTAAATGTGAATATTTCTTTAGTCACAGCAAGGCTAAGGTGATTTTGTATGGCTTGATTTGAGATGGTGTCAAATGAGCCTTAATGAGAACCTAGACACTCTCTTCCCAGTTCTAAAACGGGGAAAATGAAAAGGGGTACAGTGATACAGAAAAGCCAGATGTTCTGAGGATGAAGGTTATTTTCTCTTACTTAATAACCATCAGTTACAGCCACACCTGTTCCCTTCCCCCTCCAGATAACAGGACCTTCATAACTGCAGTACCTGCTTCCTTAGTCTTGACCACCCTTGAGGGTAAACTGGGGTCCCCTGTCCCGATGGCGTTGCTGGCCACCACCCGGAATTCGTACTCTACCCAGGGGTTCAGCTGGACTGCCATAGCTGACTCCATGTCCCCGGTCACTGGCTCAGGATCTGGAAATACCAGAGGAACCCCCTCATCATCACAGGTGCCACAGAGTCACAGACATTTTTAACACTTTTCAGATACTTTGCAGACACCATTATGAAAATATGGCTTTGTGCATTTTCGCAGTTTTTAGCACCAAGAGTTCAGAAATTGGCAATTAGTTTTGCTGCATAGGCCTAAATATCAACATTATTCAAGCTCAAGGTAGGTCTGAACTCAACCAGTTAAAAAAATAAATTAATATTTTTTTTAAGAAATAAAAGAATTTTTTTTTTAAAGAAATACTGTAACGTACGTGGGCATACACATATACACACAAATCACGGACACACACACATATACTGTATGTAGCACTAAAATTGTTTCACTACTCTGGACACGTACTTCCCTTTGTTATATAACTGCGTTGTAAGGGAGCAAATGACATGTGTTGCATCAGTGATATGTAAAGAGAGCTGGTGCACTGAAGGGGTGCCCAGCTTCAAAGACAAAGACGGAGAGTGGAAACTGAGGCAGACGGCTACACAGCCGACACGTACATCGCATGCTCCGCCTCTCTAACTTTCACTTGACCGGGTGTAATTTACATTCAGCTCTGGCCTTTCGACAGACTCTCTGCTTTCACAGACTGTGGACTGAAGCTGAGGGCTTGCGGCCACGGGACAGCCAGGCAATCTGCTTCCAACAGCGTGAGGCCCCCACCCTCCGGCATCCTGGGAGACACTGCTCTCATTTCTGTGTCTGCCTGCTTCCTCTCCTAACAGTACGACGTAGTTGCAAGGAGCAGGGATTTTAACCCTGAGGTTGCTGGGTTGAATCACTGATGGGACCTTCAAGCAGACTCCTTAACCTGCATTACTTAAGTAAATATCCAGCTGTACAAGCAGATGGCATGCAAGCTTTCTAAGCTGCTCTGGATAAGAGCATCAGCTAAAGAAAAGATGCAACGCGTTCACTTGGCTTCCTGCAAAAAATTCTGGTTCAGCATACTGACACGTCACTCGCTGCCATGGTGCCATCTGTGCTATTTACGCAGGGAGGCAGGGTGCACTCCAGAGAGGACGCACACAGGGGAGGTAATTGGGGCTGTGGGTCAGCTCTAGTCAGTGCTGATAATGAGCGCCTCTTCTCTCTCTCTATTCTCACCCATCTTATCTCGTTGTCGTGGCACAGCGAGGGGTGCGATAATTCAAAGGTAGAGCACAAGATCCTTGGCCTGAGGGGTTCCACATCAGGTTGGTGTGTAGGGGGCGTGGGGTGATGGTGGTGGTGACGGTAGGGGGGGGCATGCACGTAACCCCTCAACCTCACACTCCTGCGCTGTACTGGGTGATCAAGCCTAACATATGACTGGGTCCAGTGCTGAGAAAGGCAGCTGCAATAAACATCAGCAGTCCTGCAATTCCAGGCAAATGTGCTGTCTCCACAGCCTGTACACACATGACATATCAACAACATGTTTTATAAGTGTGACAGCAAACTAAAACTAATTTAAATTTTGAATGAAATCAATACACTGACAGAATTGCACATTCATTAATAGATACCTGGAACATTTAAAATGGCAGCAGACTCTTTCTCTGTAATTATTTAGTTACGCGCATACAGCCAAGCAAGGCAGATCACGGTTGCTGACCGGAATATGTAGGAGTTTGTCAACCTGACAGCTCTTCAAATATAAGCTGATAACTGTGTTTGCGGTGAGCTGGACTAAACCCCTCTCACCCCTCAGTTTGTTTCCGTATGCTTATCTCTATGTGCTCACCGTGTCGCGTGCCGCAGGGGCCTTAATTGTACATTATTGAGCTGTATGTCATTGACCGGAGCTGTTGTAAGTGGAATAAGTGGGGAAGGTGACTCATTCATCCAAAGAGCTGAGCTATTATCGAGTCCTAAACTTTGCTATTACCCTTATCGTATTTGCAGTATTCAAACAGATTACACGTGCTTAGCAAGCCATTGTACCCTGACATTGAAAGCTAAGAATTGATGGTGTTACTGTCAAGGTACACAAAATAAAGCCATTAATCTTCTGTCAGACCCAAAAGAGCTGCAGCTGAAGATACTTTGCTTTACACCTTTCAAAAAGGAAGACATCCACTTTTTAATTCCTTCTAAGTAAGAAACTCATTTAGGGGAAAAAAATCATATAATTAAGGTCAATGACATATACTTGGAGCTTCATTACAGTTTTATTGAGCTCTTCTGAGCAGAGTACATAAGCTGAAATAAAACTCCGCACACTTGTGTGGACATTGTGCAACTTTGAAAGGAGACACTCCCGTGCTGATTTATTGAAGGGCTTAGGTGGGTCAAACATTCGCCTTTCAGATCACTCGCCAGTGGGGATTTTGGGAGTATGAATATGTTTGAATATCAAAGCAAGCCTGGAACACAACAACACCTGTGGAACGCATTACGGATTCTGCTCTTTCAGCTGTGACCTTGCGGCAGCTAGTTTGGGACTAACTCGAGAGGTTGTCAGAGGCCTGCACTTACGAGGGGAGTCGTTTCCCCTGCGGTCTCCCTGAGGCTGTGAGCTCCTCCGACATTGATTACCTGTCCTCACGGTCTGCCAGCCCAACGAGAAGGGGCTCCGGGCCTGCAGATTGTAGGCACTGATGGGGCTGTGATTGTCCACCCCGCGGCTCCAGGACAGCGTCGCCGTGGTGTCTGTGATTTCCTCCACAATGACAACTCCGGGAGGCCCAGGGGGACCTGGGGAGCAGGACAAACACGGATAGAGTGAGGGAATCGCACGCCTCTCTCCCTACGCCGCCTGGGCAAAGGCAATGGCTCGCTGTGTGCTAAAAGGACATATATAAAAACATATTCTTTGACTCTTCCATTTTCATCACCCCTAGTGGTGCTGAACTTTTATACCTTTGTTGAAAGGATCCAGAGACACTGTTTTTTGTGTTGAGTCCTTTACTAGACTTCAGTGTTTGTTGGAACAAATCAAACAGCCGAGAGACATGCTTTTTGCTTGGATTGGTTCAAAACAAGAGTATTAAATGCTTTCCATAAAATAGTTGAATTTAATCCAACAAAAGGGATGGATGTGTGACTTGAGTTAGATTTTTTCATCTGCAAAAACTTAAAAAAAATACACAGAGAATGTGCTTACAGTATACAAATCCACTCTGTGTTCAGTACAGTAAAACCAACCAACAAACTAAGACACACTTAAGAGGATTCTGAGAAACACTGAACTCGTGCCAAGGATTACTAACTGATAAAAGGATAATGAGCATGTTTGGTTTTTTCAGTTCTGAGAAAGCACACCAACAATGAATGTGACTGTATGGTAGACCTTTCTCTGTTTAAAACCATACAGCATATGTTTACCTCTGCCATCTGAAATAAGTGAAATCTGTTACTGTGAGGAGTGTGAAAGAAACAGCTGTAAATTAGAGGCTGACAGCTGGTATACCTAATGAAAACCAATGTTCTGTGACCGCTGGAGAGGTGCTGAACATTTGCATTAACAGACATTAATATGCAATGTGAGTCACCATGGGAACAGCGGAGGAGGCCCTCAAGCCTTTGTGTTAAGACTCCAAGCATCGTATCAACACGAGTAAAATCCTTTGCCTTTGCTCAGGAAAACCAGTCATCCTCTATAACTGTTGTTTAATTCTGTTGGCTAAAGCCTAGCTATTTCCATTTACATCACATTACAATTAACCAGCTGAACCACTGTATAAATGCAGAGATGATGAAGAGTGCATAATTAACATTGCAACTGAGAGAGCTCTCTGTTTTTGGAACATACACACACGTGCGCACACAAGCGTGCACACACACACACACATACATACACACACACACACACACACACACACACACACACACACACACACACCCACACACAATGACATGAAATGGGGCTCTAATCTTAGCAGTTAGCTCAGCATACTGTTCTGTTTTCAAACAGGGTCTGGCCACGAAATGCTGAGGCAATATGACATTCCAGATAGGCAGCTGGCTGGTCTTTTCTTCAAAGCCAGGGGCCTTGTCTCCCTGCTGACATGGCTGTCTCTAGCAAATCATGTTTGACTAGCCAGGTATTTAAGCGCACAGTCTGATGCCAGATGCAAAAAAGGAACCCACCCACATGGCATATGGAACGGGCTGGGTGTGGGGAATGTTAAAGAAGCCGGACACCATGCACCAACCCCCCTCCCAGACACACACACACACACACACACACACACACACACACACACACACACACACACACACAGTCTCCAAGCCACTAGGTGCCGATAAGAAGCTCACCTCGGACCAGAAGCTCAGCCTCCGCATAAACTGTATCGGCGCTGGTCTGGGCCCGACAGCCATACTTCCCAGCATGCTTCAGGAGAATGCTCCGGATCATAAGGTCGGCAGTGGAAGACTGCTGCAAGACGGGAGGAAGGAGGAATTAAGAAATAAGAGCGCCGCTGGTTCATCGCCACCAGACCAAAACAACGCCTTGGAAGACATTCGCTGGCGACTGCAGCTTAAGGAATCCTGCACAGTTCAGATAGCTGCGTGCCGTACTCTTCCCTCTTTCTTCTGAAACTAGCAACGCCTCAGGCAGCACAGGGGATGTTTGGAGGTCTACAGGCAGCTGTTTACAGCAACGGCTGATTAAAATTAAAACACGTGAATCAGAGTTTGGCTCCTTGTGCCGTCCTACTGTGTCTGCAGAGACATAGTGTGGGTTTGTGGATGAGGAGAGGCAAGGAGATACTGCTGCTCCGAGCTGCCTAGTCGCAGACTGTGGCAGAGAAAACCAGTGGTCTGACAAAGATTGAGAGCCGTTATTTCTTTTAACATGTGGAAATATCTCCCCAGGTGCTACACTTTGAACCATATCCATCAATTCAAAGCTCTGGAGGACTTCTGTGTTTTCACACAGAAGCAATGGCTGCTGAATTCATAATGTTACACATATACAAAGTAAGACTATATTTTACAACATAAAACTTATTACATAAAGTTAAAGACACAGCGCTTTCTAATTGAACAGATGCCAAGATTTCTTAGTGGATAAAGCAAAGAGCAGTTGACCCCGCCATTAATAAGAATTGGTAAAACATTTGGACATAACTGTGCATTCTAATGTTTATTTTTGTGAGCTAAAAAATACACAAAGCTGCTCTTTCTTTCAAATTCATGATGTTTTCATATTTTGAAAAGTAAAGTGTAGCATTTCTTTTGGTGCTGATTCACAGCATAGCACATTCATAGCACAGATCAAAAGAATGCACTCTCACAAATTCTTTTGATCTAAGCACCTCACTTGTTAACCTACAGGCTGAAATAAAGAGTGCAATCCACTTCTGTTAAAAAAGCTGCGGATAGTTTCACCCTGGACCTGCACTCTGCATGACTGCCACGGCTGCTAAGCAGGGGCAAGGCCTTTGGACAGAGCCTCTCCGCACGACTGGGAATAAGAGCACTGCCCACAGAGGCACGTGTAACCTTGAAGCCTCTAGGATCACTCCTCCTGCAGGCACTGCCCGCTCAATACGAAATATTCCACAAAATCCTCTGTCTGTTGTACAGCTTCTGTTCTTATGGATAAAAAAGATCTTTTGCCGCAGTCAAACTTTGGCTACTCTAGAGTTTGTTTCCTTCATGGGACTATAGTTTCTTCAACAAATATGTAAACAAGTGAAAAAAGTAAGTGTCTCTATATAAGACTGTTTTCATTTAAAGAATGAGGAAATAACACTCACACACACACACACACACATATACTGAATACAGATATATAACTCGTACTGAGGCAGAGCTGCAAGAACTCTACATCTCGAGAAGTCTGAGTTACTTAAAGCAGTTCTCACATGCTCTGATTCATGAAATATGTATGCTTTAGCAGTCAGTTGATATTACTTTCCCTTGTCTTGAACCACTGACCAAAAAGCATAGTAAACGTGCACCACTACACTAAATCCAGAAATCATTACTATGCTAGCACATGTGCCTATCATGACAATGTCTCATTCTCAATGCTTTTGAGGACAAAATTCACAGTAGAATTCACCTGTTTTACTACAATATCTTGTGTTCTCAGAGATGCCTAGGACTGCATCTGGTGAGGACAAGTAAAAACCGTGTCCTTCAAGTGAATTTAGAGATTTCTTTATACTGAAGATAAACTTCAATTTATATGAATGCTGGCACTGAGCTGTAAAACTAAGATCTAATTTATTTTACATTGACACTAGGTAAATTATAAATTAATATTGCTTGGTCCAAATTAAATGAATAACTACATAACTAAATATATACGGGAAAAAATATGTCAAGCAGAGCTCATGATATGCCTTTCTGTTTTTGAATATCTTGAATATGTAATATTACCTTGTTCTTAATTAAATAAATAAGTCCTCACTTGTATGCTAAATCGTTGTCTTTTTCAAAAAACTTAAACACAGGTTGGCCTTAGTAGGCTCTGACAAATTGGAAATGATCTGTGCTGTCACTCCTGTGGTTTTAAGTGTCTTGATTTCATACGGATGAATGACCTGTACCTCCACAGGAGGGAGGGAGGACTGAACTGGGCCAATAAACACCAGAGCAACATAGATTCAGTAGCTCCTATAGTCCATTACTGCGTATGCTTGGGTTAATGCAGTCCACACTACGCACTGTCTGCTGTGTTATACATTTGTTTTGGAGCTCCTAATTACTACTTTTCAGCAACTGGCCCTCAGTTCATCAGACAAAAGCTGTGGTAGCGCAGATCACCAGCCACCGCGAGGGTGCAATTAAAGCTGTTAACAAGCACCCAGGGATGGTCACATCAGATGTACCCACAGAGACACAGAGACATCCAAGCTCAGCTCAGCTGAGGATCACTACCTCAAACACGTGCCGGTGGAGGGGGACCAATTTATGTAACACCTTTTTCTTAACCTGTCATTCCAGTACAAAAGGAGACTATTTATGGCTGGTGCAGATGGAGCTTTTTATTCCTCAAATCTATTTTTTTTTTTTTATAGCCGGGCCTCACCACCTCCTGACACAGGCTCATCTCCCCACCCAGGCAACGGGAAAGCCATCAAAGGCCTGCAACATAGCTGACATCCACATAAGCGGCTTACTCTCTGAACCAAATCAGTGTCTCTACAGGTCTGCCAAGACATTATTAAAATACAGGGACAGCTAGAAACGGTAATGTATTCTATAGCGAGCTATAGTACATGATGTTTTTTTTTTTTTTTTGCGTTAAGGGACCAAAGGAAGAAGAAAGACTTCACTGCTGGTTGCATTTTTTTGAAGGTGATAGAAGTCGATACATAAATTTAGTGCTGTATTTTAGCTGATATAATATAAAAGCAGGCTGGATGGCTCCTGCAGCTTTGGCAGCCCGGCTGTATCTGTCCTCAGTGCCTTACGCATGCTGGGCACTTTTGCACCACAGAAGAGAAAATCAGTCCTCCGACGGCTCTGGAACATAAGGTGGCTTATCTTTAACGCTGTGTATATTTCGATAAACATGATTCCATGATCAGCTTTGGGCACTTCATTACGGTAACATCTGGGTGGGCGGGGTAAAGCTGACGACCTCTAAAAATTGAACAAGGGATTTTGCTGCAATGTGTCACATTGCCAAACATTTTATTTAGAGATAAGGAAGTGAGGCTCTACCCTGCAGGTGGCTTCACACTTTTACCCTTTCTCCTATCCCCCCTGCACTAAAACGTAACACACGCCTGCCACTTATTCTACACCCACTGGAACTATGCGAAAATGAATTCCAATCAGTGGCAATCCAAGATATTCAGATTCACACTTGAACAGTGCATTCTGCATTGACCTACAATGATATTGATTGCATCTGTTAACAAAAATGGCCATTTCAATGTACCCTCATTGCATTTCTAGTAGGCAAACAAAAAAAAAAACCTAGGCATAATGGCTTTAAGACGACCAAGTTCATTTTTAAATATCTGATACCTCCAGCCAAATGCCTTGCCTGGGGCACTTCACTAAATGCTTACAGACCTTTTCCAGGAAACACCAAAAATGATGTCAACATTCTGAGATGTACATTTTAAGTGATATACATACAGTAGGATATATATTTTAACTGAATGATTGAAAGCCCTGACACGCTGTTTAATCTGAGAGGGCACTTACTGTCCTGATGTACTCAAAGTGGCCCCCTTCCTGCTGGAAGTTGAGGGGTTGGTGGTTGAGCAGCCAGAGGAAGTTCACGTCCAGCGAGGGGTCATGGATGGCCTTGCAGCTGAGGACCACGCTCTCGCCCACGGTCACCTCCACCCGCGCCGGGGTCAGTTCCACGCGCATGGCCTCTGGAAGCACGAACACCACACCACTGAGCCCCACTCCCCTCCGAACTCACAGCATGTGCACAAGCACGGTGTCAAATACATGCCTCATCCCAGTCATGCCACACTCTGTTTTTCCATGGCTGGAAACCATCAAAGCACAGAATTGTGGCAAAATAAAGATCACTGGATCACTGCAGAAAATTATTAACTGAGAGGTGGAGATTCTATGAAGCATCAAATAAGTGGCGACACAAACTCTGCACTGTTTTGATAGTCCTCTGTGTTAAATAACATATTTGCTTAAAAGGCTCCTTCGTCCTGAGCAAATTACAAAGCTTACATTTCCACATGTTATCCGTTTATACAGCTGGGCATTTACAGAGGTCATTCAGGTTAAACACCTTGCTCAACCTCACCTTGCAGTGCCCCACCTGGGAACTGAACTAGATAAAAACAGGGGTATTGCAGACTCTGGGTTAAAAGCCCTGCTCCATGACTGCTAGTTCCCTCTTACCCAGCCCATACAAAAAATAATAAAATGAGAATATATTTTTCAGCTCCATCAATATATTGAAGTTATGTAAATTATTGCCAGTTTGCAAAATATTTCTGCTTTGCATTAATACATTTTAAGTACATAGTCTTGGGCTGAAAAACATATTTCTCAATTTTCTCAATTCTTAAAATATGTTTCATTTTTCGTAAGGGCGATATCAAGAAAGCCCAGGCTGAGGTGGGAGAAGCAGGGTGGCACTGATCTGCCTGAAAATCAAAGCCCAGCCTGACGGCCCCACACACCTTTCACCCACAGTACGGTGGTCATCTCTGCCATGCCGAATTTATTCTCCGCCCGGCACACGTAGTTCCCCTCATCAGCGCGACTGGAGTTCACTATCCTCAGGGTGTTATTCCTTAGCACTGAGATCCTGTGCAAGAAAAGAAAGGGAAAACAAAACAATCAATACAGGTATAAATTATAAATGCTCTCTTGAGCAGAAGGAATCAGGAATGTGTTTGGGTTTGGCTCTTTAAAACGACATTTACAGAAATCATTCGCTGTGTTGTGGGTAATCAATCAGACGGGAAAAACAATGCACAATATTAATCACAGTGGAGGCTGCAGTTGGTCGGGTGCTCTGTTTCTGATCCTTTAAGAAAACAGAATAACAGGGGAGTCTTTGTCTCCTAATCGATTCAAAGAAACACACTAAGTTGAGTCCTTCACCCAATTTGCTGGTAATATGACTGAAAAAACAGACTGATAGCTGCAGTAAGACAAAAACAAAAAAAAACATATCTTTAAACTCAGAAAAACTAAATAGAAGAACATCGCATATCCCACAATGAGAGATCAAGAGGCCTGCCAATTAAAAATAAAAATACATAACCTTAGGAAAGTAAACAGAATATCAATTCAAATGAGAAACCACCTCTTCCATCAAAAGCAATAAATATGAACCTCATTCTATCAATCTGACAAGAACAGACAGTTTAGCTGTTTTATTGAAAAAAAAAAGACCCTGTAAGCTGCAAGGGCAGGACTGCTATGTTTGTATGCGATGCGGTTCTCTGTTCTCTGTGTCATTTAAGAGAAAGGACACAAAGTGGTTTATTATGTTTACACAGTTCTCAGAGAAGCTTCAGTGGTGCTCAGAGACAAACTGTGATCAAATCCATACAGTGACAGTCTCATTCAGGTACATCAGAGCAGAGGTGCAGGTCAGTCTGTATACAGAAGTGATGGGGTCAGCTATCAAGCCATCTGGTCACAATAACAGCCCCTGCATGCTGTCTTGTGGCTTTCTCTTCACTCATATTTCCAGGTGCCCCATTTTTTGTGTGTCTGCTATTGAAGCATCACATTTTCTCTCAGACATCTTTGAATGTCTGTTTTCTGATGACATTTAACTCAGACACAAATACATGAAAAGAAATGTATATATGCATATGTTGATACCTGATTAATACACTGACATTAACACCAATGCTATTGTAAACACCAATATCTGCAATGCCAAATAACAGCTATGTATGCATGAATGCGTGTACAGCTATGTATGTGTCAAGACAGGGTGGTCACATGGCCAACAGGGGTGATAGGGAATACAAAAAATCACCAGTTCTTAAAGTTAAGGATGGATTTTCTGTGATCTTCCCACTAATGAACGGAAACATGCACCATGAAAGCTGATTTGATGACAAAAAACACTGGTTCACAGCAGTGCAGCAGGTTTGCCCAGTGACTACCAACAACCACAAAAGTGTAAGGGGAATAGTGGTGTGAGCCACTGCGGCTGAGGTGACTTGATGAGAGAGTGCGCACTCATCATCACCCAACAAACCAAATATATAAAGTATATATACTTTCTCCCAAGACATGTTTGGGATGCAGCAGAGCTTTTTCAGTTTTCAATTAAGTTAAATCACACAGTCCAGACAAGCCCTCCAGCACTAGCAAGAGAAATGTGTCACATAATGACAATACAAACACAAACCAAAATAACAGATCAAGAGCCATATAAATAAATGCCTCTCCCTGAGAAATGCAATTGGCATCTACCTTAGCATCCCTCAAATGCTTCTTGAATGGTCTGCAGTGTCAAGGATTTGAATTCAAAATATTCACATGAAGCTTTGAGCTCCTCCCCATGCAAAATAAAAAGACAAGGGCAATTTCTCTAACAACAGAGAGCAGAATCATTCTATTAAAGAAATTAATCTGGGTCAAGTCCTAGGATCCTCTCTGCCTTCCTTTTGAGTATATTCATATAAGCCTTTATGTACTCAATAATTGACATAACTTAAACTGTGTGTGTGTGTGTGTGTTGAGGGTATAGTACATGATACACAGTGCCATAATCCTTTCATCAGAATTCAATTTCATCCAAAACAACGCAAATCACAACAAAAGCAAAACAGAGTCTAATTCCCCATGTTAATTAGTATGACAGCATTATGCGGTTTGGTTTACACATCTACCCTGCTAAGCCTCTTCATCCAACAGTGAAGACAGCAGCTGGCAGGTCCAGACCCAATAAAGAACAAAAAAATCCAGCTGTGTGGAAAGTTCAGGGCAAAACCACAGCCAGGAGAGAGTCTTCCAATTAAGGACAGAGCCACATCCACCAAGGACACAGAAAGAAGAAGGACACTCAGAGAGGGACCAGCAGGTACACGGAATATGCAGATGAGGCAACCTGACCAAAGAAATGGGAGGAAAAAAGGCAAGTCTCCTCAAAGCAGGGAAATTTTTTTGTATGTTTATTGTCTTTGTATTTTTGTCTATTTAAATACAAAAGTGAATTGAAAGTCACGCGTGTAAATACAGATATGCACTGAATGTGATATTGTGAATTGCTTCCAATATGAAGATGGACAGAAATAAATTCAATTTGCTCCCAGCATCTGAATAAAACTGAACATCAGGGCTGCTACTGCACGAGCATATTACAGATAATTAATTAAAATGATTTCTTTAATGAAAGAAACATCTTTACGTTCTGTGATGTGAGCAAGCCTTGTATCTGTCTTGCCTCTCTTTAAGGGCATGGAGCTTTAAGGTTTCAGTGGTGGCTGTCATGTATTCTCAGTCTAATAGGATTAATAGTTTCCTTTCAGGTAACAAAACCTGTGAATATTATTTACAATCCACATTATTTAATGACCTTCATTAACTCCACACAGAAGTCAGTGTCAGATACAGAGAGGTGAGACCCTCAGCGTCCATTCCAACTCCCCCCAAATAAGACAGCACTTCCTTGGAAACAGCTTGGCAGAGTCCAATAATAATAAAGAAATCCTAGCAATGTAAGAGTCACTCCAGGCGGGCGGGTGAAATTCATAGCTGTAATAACTACTGCTATGCCAAGGGAGGATCGGGCTAACTAAGCAACAGTTGGCGTTGTGGAAAATTTCATTTATGATAGCATGAGTATATATTCCAAAATCCTCTGCAACCCCAACTGAACACTCATCCAGAGATTTGGAGCCTCAAAGAAGAGCACCATTTCCATTGCTAATGCTGGCTTAGCAACATATTTCTGATTTTAAGACTGCATTGTAAACAGTGAAATAGGCTTGGGGAGATTAAAGCTATTTATTACGCCGGTCTGCTACTTTATTTTCCGTCTGAAAATCTCTGCACATCCAAAGCTGGGTCCCTCTAGAGGTCGAAAAATACAACTCACAGCGGACATGCTGACGAACAGCTGCAATAATAACGTGACGAACTGAATTAGTGTAATCTACTGTTTTCTTAAGATGTAACTGTTGTAATTCCGTACACAGGTGTTTCAGAACCCGCAGCAATTTACTCTGCATATTGAATAAAGCATATGGCCCACCATAACATTTAGTGGAACTTGGAAAACGAAAGGTCAGTCATTTCACGTTTATAAGTCGATTGTCTCCTCAGCGTTGTACTGCAGGTGTGAGTGTGTTGTAGTGTCAATGAATGATCAGCATTCCAAGATTCAATTTCCCATCTGAGACCTATCCAAAGGACAGGCAGGTGAAAGGTCTAATCATTATTTACAATTAGTCAGTCTTTTTAGAGTCAGACCTGCCATCTGCAGCAAGATCATCCTCTGACTTCCCTGCTTCTCTGCTTCGTCCACCCCCCCCCCCCCCCTCCCCGACCCCCTGACACACACACATGCACACGCACACGCACACACACACACACACACACACACACACACACAATTCAATTTCAGTTCAATTGAACTTCCTGTATTGGCATGACAAAGATGGTATGGCAGTGAAGCCTAATTAAATGATGACTTGACAGTATGGAGTGAACTTCATTTCACACACAGCAGCTGGGCAGTCCTGCAATTTCATCCACACAGGAGAAAATGAACGCAAAGCTGCCTCACATCTGAGACATGGACGTGACCTTTTTGCACAACCAAGTGTCACCAGTGTCCACAAACACGCACTGTAGACTGGTAGGCTCACAGGGGAGGAGAGGAGCTCTACTCATATTCTCTTTCTCTCTCTCTCATATTGAAAGGAGAAAGAAATTTCAACCTTTCACTAACACAGAAACAGCAAAAAAAGGGACAAATTCAGATTTGCTCATTTACTGTGAAATCTATCAGAGGCAGCTAGTTCATTTGTCATCATTTTACCTTTCAGATATGTTCCTGGACAAGATCAGCATCCACTGTAAGCCTGGGGATGAAATATCTGACATTTCATTAAGTGTGCAATACCTACGAAACACATATAAAATATAATCTGGACTGCGCTGCAGACACCCTTAATAAATGATGGAGTAGGCAGCTTTGCGTTTTCTTTGAAACTGATTGTACAAACATGTCCAGCAGGAGAAGACAAACTGCTACAGTAAATGCACCAGTGAGCAGACCGTATATGATGAGCTCTTTTTCAGAGGTCTCGGCCATAACTGGGCTGCACAGCAGTAGGATGAATACAGAAATGGATATTGTGATTATGGATTTATCATGAATATTATGACTTAAATGAATATTATGATTTTAAAATGGTTGTATTTCATGTGTATTTCACATTTGCTGAACTGGCTGAGAAGGCCTCTGGTGATGCCCCTAAAGCCCTGTATGTGGCTCAGTGGGTAAAGGCTGATTTGGAGACAGATTTGTATCCCCTTTCTTGAGGTTTAGGTGCCACCATTTAGCCATGACACTTTAAGAACAGAGACCCCAGCACTTCTTTTCCTAAATAAATTGCCTCGCTTGCAGTGCCCTACCCAGTCAGCAGAAAGAGCCTGTGCTTAATCCCGGCGTGTCCACTTTTAGAGAGCAGCTCCCAGATCGATTACAGCCAGGGATTCTGGGACCGTGGTGCCACAGCCCCCCAGCACTAGAAAGAGGACGGGTGCTCTCGAACAACAGCCTCTTTATTATGCTGACCCAGCTGACATGCAGTTATTTCCAAGCATTGCTGCAACATTGTGCAAACGTTTTGTGACAACCTGCCATGCTGTATGTCCTCAGTCTTAGAGGAATGACAAGATGCGTGTTCTTCAACAGCAGTGTTCCTGGTGGGAATTCTCTCACTGAACCCAGAAAAGCTTACCTCTGAATAAACAATGCGGTCATAATACCAAGCACGACTAAGCACCATGGGATGTTCCTATATGTTTTTGACTATATTCATAGTCTTGCCACACAGCGGCAGCTGCTTCTGTCATGTTGTAGTGGCTGCCTGATGCATATGCCAGCATCACATTCACATTGCCTGTTACAGTATTGCCTGTTGTTATTGTATCTTTCTAGACGAGCCCTGTAAGGCTGTCATTCTATTATTTTTACCAGCCGTCTTGAATACCACTTTGAGAGGCACACCGATGCAGAACAAATCTGATCCACACACGCTGTGACAAGGAAACCCTGACAAACAAAATCAACTTAAATGAGACAAAGCAAGAAGAAAAAAGAACCTTCTCACAGCTGTTGACAATAAATCCTCATTAGGTACTGACTCTACCTCCAGCTCTCACCTTCCCTGCTGTTACCCGGGAAAAACAGCCCCCTGTCTCACCTAATGGAGTGATCATTTGCTTCCTTCCCGGTCTCCATCCCGGAGCAACCGAGGTCCCCAATTCAGTTCCTTGCAGTCTTGATGAGAATACAGGGAAGGCCCTGGAAAGTGTTTCAATCTTTCCCTTTATGTTTTTTTTTCTCCTTCCTGTGTCATACGCCATATGGATTGGCCATTATCTGGTAGCCTGGACTGTGACCGATTGGAATCAATCCTCACACCTCCAGACGGAAAAGTCTGTCACCACCTCCCCTGCGCTGGTCTCTCACTGTACTTGTGAAATGACAGATTTGAGGGAATTCATCTAAACAGCAGTTTGATTTTGATAGTAGATTTAATATGATGGTAGATTGCATCACTGAACATCAATATTACAGAGCTAAAAAAAAAAAAGAAGCATGTGTACTTGGACTGCAGTAGAATTTTTGGCCTGAAATGGAATTCACACTTGTCCCTCTCCAGATTCAAATTAGACCCGCCGCCTAAATGAATTATGGGAAACGTGACTAATGCGCCATATTGCCGTAATATCTTAGCGCATGGGAGGGTATTAAATTAAAATGTCTAGATTCAATTTGTCCATTACTCAGCTTATGGTGAGTGGCGCTAAATAACAACCTTTTTAAGCGGGATTTTGAGGGTGGCAGCTGGATCTGATCCAGCGCTGGCTCGTCTTAATCTGTGTGTCGAACTGGGATAATCTTCACAGCTTAGTCTCTCTGCCCACTTGTTTACTCTCCTTGGCTGAGTGCTGCTTGACACGGGCCTGCATAGCTGGGAGCCATCGTTTACACACAGGAAATGAGTGCTGGCCCCAGTGGAAAAGAGCAAAGAAAGAGTCAGTGGGGTCTGTTTTTGCTCTCTTTATGCTTTTGATGAAGCAATATGTGATGAGCATTCAGATTTACATTAGCGTGTTAACAGAGATAAACTGGCTAATGATGAGCGCTCAGCACTGAGAGACTGATTGTTCAGGAGCAAGTGAAGTGTGAAATCACACCAGATACCTCGGTAATGGCATTTGCACATGTGCAAGCGCACGCATGCACACACATACACACACACACACACTTTCTGTCATAGACACACAATCCCTTGCTCCTTTATACACAATGAACTTTAAAAGAGGTATCACCATTATCCAGCTGCATCAGAATGGCAAATTGTTCGACTGGACAATTAAAACAATTTAAAACAGGAATTTTAATTTTAGAATTATCAAAAAAGCATGTTGCTTCACTATACATATAGGGACATAAACTACCCTTGAAATATAAGGTGATATGTGGCAGGTCTGGAAAAGAACACTTGAATGGGAAGTACTAGTTTCCTCATTAATACTCATTGTGTAGACATTGATTGGCAGAAGGTGGGTGGGTTCAAAGAGCTACACATCACACAGACAGTGATTGGCAGCCAAACCCTCTCTGGGACCTGGAGTAGACTGAACACTACTCTGACCACAGCAATCACATTCAAGTTTTTAGCTATTTTGTAAAATATTCTGACACACATCAGCCACCACCAACGTGTGGCACCTGGGTGATGCACATTTACATTACACTTACATGTTTGCCATTTAGCGGACACTGTTATGCAGAGTGATTTACAAGATTTTAGTGGAAGGTACTACATGTGCACTGCTAACCACATGCAAACAGGGACATCAGTGCTGAACAGAGTGCTGATACACAGCAGCCATTTTGCTCCAGAATCCTGACCACACAGCAGCTGAGAGGCAGGTAATTATTTAGCCAGTTAAATGTGAGGAATTATTAGACGGCCAGACTGAGACAGCATGATTGGCAGTTTAATTTGCCCGCACTGGGAGCCACCTACACTGCCATAAGTTCTATAGGGTCTTTTTAATGACCACAGTGAGGTAAGACCTCAGTTGAGAGAAAGGCAGCTGATTATAATATACACAGACAAAGTAAAATGGTGCAAATGTCACACTGTACTTGTATACTCCTATTAACATGATAGATGGAAAATGACAATTTGACAACCGAATTTAAAAAGAAGAGTATATTCTTTGCTTCCCCAATGGTCCTCACAAATGTAGACATCACGCACAAAATCAATCATCCTGTTACTTACTTGTACAAAAGCAGTATCTTAGCTCCTTTCAAGATCTTTACAAAAGTTATTAACGCATGAAATCAACAGCTGCCAACTGCTGACATTTTTTTTCCTCCTACCTCACTTATCATGGTACCTTTTTTGGATCAAAGTATCGTGGGCTATGATAAAATCACAAAAAAAAAAATCCATAGCTTAATGTTATTTTATTATTGTGAAGGAGCTGAGAAAAATTCAGAAACTCTCCTGATACACAAACTTTTATATCAGTTGCAATCAGGAAAATGTAATCTTAGCTGTCCTTCCACAGAGAACTGCAGCACTATCACACTCCCACAGTATCCCCAAGATGCACTGCATTGTGGGTAGATACCCTTTTTAACATTTGACTAAATGCATGCCTTATGTATAGAGACTGATTCATTCAATCAACTGACAGAATCTTTTGTGTTGTACACCCATTTTGGTCAGTAAGACTCTGATTTGTTTTAAGGAATTATGTTATGTGGTCCTCTCTGGAGCTTGGAAGATGGGACGTATGACAATACAACTTGATTGAACCTGACGTAAACTGACTTTACTCAGGAGGTTTGAGGCCAGCTGGAGTAATGTCTCTTTATACCACACACAGTGGTAGAATAGGCTGCAAATACTTTCTGTCAAATTCAGTTCCCCCTTGGCATGGCAGGAAAGACTGCTTTCAGAATAATCAGGTCTGCAGAGGCAATGAAAGGAGCAAAGATGAAAAGCACCCAAAGGAAACAGAAAACAAATAAATGGAATATTTAGTCGTAAACAGCATGACCAGAACTGTCAGACATCTAAGATCATTGATAACCAATGCCATCTTCTTAGCAGATGTCTGATTCCATCTGAGTCCAGTCACTGAGATATCACTCTCAGTTTTTGAGAGAGGGAAAAAAAACTAACAAAAATATTGAAAAAGGACCCAGAAGATATATAATGGAACTTCCAGCAACTTGCTATACTGCTTTGAGTTGGGAAATGTAATGCTTTTTAAATAATGCTGATCACTTTACAATTCCACATCTGTTTACTTTTGTGTAGAATACAACAAAGTCATCATAAAATCATATCCATTTACGTTCAACGAGACAAAAAACAGCCAGATAATCCAGACACACAACCATTACAAACATCTCTTAGACTGTACTGTGCTCAAATGGGGAGAAATGAAAGACTGTGCAAGTTCTCAACCACACTTTCTCGAGGTTGGCGTCAATGGCATGACATCTCTTCAGTCATAACTACAGAAATATGTAAACACTGTGCTGGTCATATTTGCTGGAATGAGGCACTAGAAAGGCAGTGTAGGCAGTAACTAATTCACCCTACCTCCTGCTGGGCAGCACCCTCCTGTCCCCTTTCCTCCAGGTGATGTTGGCTTTGGGAGACGCCCTGGGACTGCACTCCAGTGACACATCCTTCCCCACTGTGGCGATGATCCTCACCGGGCTGGACTGAAAGCTGGGAGCCGATGCTGTCCGAAAGAATGGCAAAGCCATCATTATTACAACATCCGTCTGCTTTGGCCCTGCGAAGAAGCCACGCAAACACACATCACTAGCCAGCTTCTTTAACATTTAATTAAATCAGATGGGGGGTGAGTGAAGATGGTTGACAGGCTTCTCATTACTTAACAATGTTTTAATGGGCAGGGAAATGCTTTAGATGGATGAATCCACAAAGGCACGGGGCATCCGGATAAAGGATGCTTTAATTACTGGGTGCATTGTTTTGCTTACATGGTTCGCAGTAAGTACAGAATTTCCAACCCAAATGGGAAAATAATGCCGTCGTCCGCCTGGAACGGCATTTGTGGATAATTAGTTGTTATTAGAGACACATCGTTACCAGGGCCCCTGCAGAGAGCTGCTCTTCTCAGGCTGAGTCATCGGATGGGTCACATTGTGTTCAAAAGTTTCAGATAATTAAAACAGGGCCAGACAGTTTGTCCATATACCATATAATTTCAATTGCCTTGTCTGAGTAATGGAGCATTAGAGTAATCACATTCAGTGGAAAGTACACAGCCAAACAACACTGTTTGCAGAGCACTTCTTCTCTTTCCTCCGACTTGCAAAGTGCAAAAGGCTAAATGAAATGAAATGGTTCATTAAGATTGGGAAAGAAAAAATTAAACAAATAGACACTGCCATTTGTTTTCTGGCATGCCTTGGTGAATCCAACCGCTTTTACGCAAAGGTATTTATTTAGCTTTTATTACCATGATTAAATGTTGTTTAAAGGGGGGGGGGGGGCTTGGCACTGTGATTGACTTTATGTTCATTTCCAAGGACATTATTCTTCACAGGACCAGGATGAGCCATGTACATCATTTTCCTTGTGTAAGAATACACAGCTGGCGCTGAATGATGCTTCACAGCATTTCTGGGACAGTGTTTTTCTGACCGGTCTACATGGGTCGGATTGTGATGTTCATGCGTGAAATATTGTTCCCAGTCGGAGCAGAATCCGCTGCACACGCCACGGTACAGGGGTGCTGGGGCATCGGCCCACCGCCAGGCTTTGTCAGGAAACGTCAGTCAAACGCTGAGAGATGTTAACCTAACATCATTTGGGCGGGCTGATGACATTTCAATCACGGCTATTGCTGGCAGACAACGCTCGGATGCAGTCATGGGAATTGCTCCTGTGTCACAGGATTGCACAGCGCCTTCTGAAACCTTAGAAGAACAGGAGCATGGTGATCATCTCAGGGACATGTCTTGTTTTCTTGCCTCCGCACTGTGCAGGTTCACTGATCCCCACACTGTGAGGGCTGGCTGATGTAGTGGACTCAGTGAACAGCACAAAATTTCCAGATTCCTGAAGGATCCTTTAATATATGCAGAATTAGCACAGTATTGATTAAAAATGAATCAAACCTGGGGTTTGGATGTGTTGTATTTAAAAAGAGCGCAGCGCTGAACAGCCGGGGCCCTGACCTCACTACTCCAACAGAGGAGCAGGGTGAGGGAGGAGTCAGGAGCCAGGGGAAGGCAAGACCTGCCTGCACGGTGCACTCGCCTGAGTAATCGTTCATAGCAATACATGCCTTCAGGTGCCTCCGAAAGGGCAGAGGTCACCAATGTCTGTTGCCTAGAGGCTGGGGTTACACGGGAATTCATCACTCAAGTCAAACGGCACTCGGGAGAAATCTGTCTGCGATTCAATGAGGGGAACGTGCTCTGCAGCCGGCGACGACAGCTGGCAGCTCCGGCGCTCCAACGGCCTCAGGAAATTGCAGCAGCATCGCAGGGTGAACTGATTCACACCGCCGCCGCCGTGCCGCGTGAACACTGCAGGGGTGTCAGACTTTTTCTTGATTTTACCCTGGTTATTATCCACAGAATATCTGTTAGGTTCACAACTGTGAAGTTAGATCACAAGAGGATAAGAGCCAAAGGACAGATCTTAACTTTGAGGAACATATGACATGAATTCAACTTTTATTCTCTCTAGCATGTTAAAATGTATTCTCTTATATTGTGCCTGTCTTAATGGTACTGCTAAGAGCTTACCATATAAATGTCTTCTGCTCCACGGCAAATGTATAAATGCTTATTAGAGATTTTCTTCCATAACATGATTGGTAAAGTAAACAGGGCAAAACACGCCTTGCGGTGATATCCAGCGTCTCCTCTGATGCATGGACAGACTCTGAAAACCGCAGAGCTCCAGGCTTTTAATCTACATGACTTGATGATTTGAGACAAATTAGGACTAAACGCTGAGTGATGTTCTGTCTGTGACAGCACCGATTATGGCTTTTCCATGACAACTGTGTTTGGCAGTCCCCTGTGGACAATGCGTCAAAGCCAGTTTTTTGAACTCTTGTTTTTTAAGCCCTGTTTGTGAAAGCGTTATCCTTAACAAATCCAGATTGGGGGTGTAAACTGACCATTCCCCGTGGTCAAAATCAGGCAAGACGAAACAATATTTAAAAAAAAAAAAAAGACAGCAAGGGGGAATCTTAGAGAAGGTACCTAAAATCTTGAGTTCTGCGCTGGAGTAAATGGCCCCATACTTGTTCTCTGCTATGCACTGGTACATGCCAGAATCCTCCAGCCTCACGCCACGGATGAACAGCTCCCCATTCACCATCTCCACTCTGCTCTGTAAAGAAAATGAGACGTGATTTATTCACTCGGGGTTCAGCACCGTGGACAGCTCTCTGACATATCCTCCGCAGCTACACTGTGTGACACTAAGGCTGAAGAGCAGCACAGGATACTGGTCTGTTTCAATACACACTCCTCATTCATTTTACCCTGGGTTACACTAAATATGGAGTAATTCAAATGAATAATAATAATTCAAATAAGTCAATAATAATTCAATGATTCAAACATGCATAAAAGGTTATGGTTGGTTTTGTGACTTATAAAAAGGTTGATATGACATTAATGGTTCAGTCAATTCAGATAATCTGTGTAATTACACAAACACTAATCTCATGGTTCAAATTAACATATCAATTGTAGTTATACATTAGGTATGCAATATAATATTATAAATAAGGTTAACATTATTTATGTTTGTTTCCCAAAGACACAGCCACATGGTTTGAAAACATCATGCTTACTTTATTGGCAAATAGCTGGCATAAGAGTATGCTGCCCTGCACTTGACTTCCCTTTGTATTCTGTCAAAAGTGTTACTGGTAAGGACGTTTTCATAAGTTTGCAGTAATGAAGTAAACAAGAGTTTCCCCTTGCACCTTCAGATATGCAAAACTTTCTTTAGAATCCTGCTTTGATAACACCAGCGTGCTTCGCTATCAAAAGGAAAAACATGAAGGAAAACACTTAAACAGCCACGTACTTTATTCCCATACGCCATCACGAAGGCCTTGTTTCCTAAGGAGATTAATGACCTCCAATATCCCTCAGCTGAAATCAGTCAAGATAGCACAGCTTAGCTTTAGTTTCCGCCAGAGGATGAAAAACCCCCTGCGCCAATCAGATTTGCCGAAGGCCTCCTGCTGAGTTAATTCTCCCCCTGCCCTGCATGGCATGTGGCCAGCTGCGCAGGCATATGCAGAGCTGCGCAGAGGGGGTGTGGGTGTCTGCCCGTACCTGTGGGAGGACGGGGGCGCCATTGCGCAGCCAGTGGTAGGTGGGTCTCGGCTTCCCCGTGGCCTTGCACTCCCACTGTAGCTGCTCTCCACTGTCCAGCTGGGTGTCATTAATCATGCTGATCCACTGAGGGTAGGCTGAGAGAGGACAGAGAGAAGGGGACATCAGTGACACCCACATGTGCACCCACATGCACGCGCACACACACACACACACAGTGGCTTTTGAATTACATGTACTGTCCACACTGTGTAAGAAAATATCTGAAAATAAAGAAAATAACTGCTATACATGGGAAATAAATATACTGCAGAAATCTCTGCTTGAGTCACAACACCCTGCATACTCTTCAGCTTCCAAAGACTGGGTAACAGTAAGAGCCCACAGGAATGATGTCATTGCTTTGATCTGATTCATTTCATAGATCAAGCACAGTCCGGCTACAAAGCTGTCAGTGTGAATATTTCATTGCCTGATTTGAAATCATTTCTTTTGCATTGGTTTAAAAGCATTGTATAGACTTTTTCTTGTTATAGGGATACTTATGGAAGCTGATCTGCCATTGTTGAAATCATCACGTTAAAATGGCATCTTCAGAAGACGACTTTATCAAACACATTAACCTGCTTAACTCAAGAAGAACATAAAAGCAAACAGAAAGCATACAGGAAATACACATTCAAATGAAACAAATAAAGATACAGGAGCTCCAGCTGTTATTTAACTCAGTTTTCATACAGGCTCAGTTAAAAGATTCACTGCCTCTTCTGGGTTTGTGTGAATATCAGTGTGGGCTGTGGGAATTTCTGTTGTTTGTGGGGCAGGCTTGAGTTAAAAAAAAAAAGAAAAATGGGTGAGATGTTGTAGACTTTACAGACCTGACAGCCTATGCTCACCCCTGATGGCTGCTCTGCCTGCACTCCTGTAGCTCAATTCACACAGGTAACTTTTCAAAGTGAAACAGAAGGAGAAAGAGATGGGCAAAGCTCTCACTACAGATGCAGTATTCTATTCTGGGAAGGGGTATACAAGAAAACAAGCCCTCACAAAAAGATTTAAACCCTCTCTGATGTGTTTTCCTTATTTCCAGTATGCATAAGTCAAAGACAAAACAATTTAGAGTAGGCGTAATGCAAACAAGTGACAAATAACATTTCATGAAACACAAAACAGCTTTGCAAAGTGTTTAAGTTCTCCCGAGCAGAAATAAATCAAACTCAGAATGGTTTTACATACAAAGTTTTATGGGAACAGCATGGCCATAAAAAATAAAGAGCACACTGAAGAAAACGCCAAAAGGCACCAGTCAAGGAAATCAACTAACGAGACAGAGAGGCGGCTTCAGATTTATGCACGAACCCATGTGCATCACTCTGCTTTTTATCACCCAACAGGCTGTGGTGCAACTGAACAGACAGCAATGACAGAAACCCTGAGCAAAGGCAGAGCCTCCTTGAGCTGCCGCTGCCATCCAAAGTCACAGAGTGACAGGCGTGCTTGGCCCTCTGCCCAATGCACGTGACCACCCCAGCCCCCAATGCCACCATGCTCCCCAGCCACGCCCAGTCTGCCCGCATGCAGGAGGACCTGTTTGTGTCGATCACCCCAGGCCTTGAACCCTCATCATTAGGAGCTATTTCTCTCCCGCACTCATCCAATCAAACAGCAAGTGTGCCATGTGAAAGGGGCATTATGGCTGGGGGGGGCACACTGAGCCCCACTCACAGCCTGTCAGAGCTCTCCTCTATCATTACCATTATCGTTATTTATTTACCTAGCAGGGGCCCTTATCCAGGACCATTTGCACAGCTTGCATTGTACATATTATCCATTTTTTACAGCTGGGTACTATGCTGAACCACTCAGATGAAGCACCCTGCATAAGCCCCCTGCTTGGAGTCCTGCTAGTCCTAGTCTGGTTCCCTAAGTGCTGCTTCACACTCCTGCCACGCCCTCTCTGTGCCCCATTCTTTCAGATCCAGAGCTGTCAGGGCAGTAACTGCATATACATGCGCCGTACCCTACTTTCACAGGGGCTCCCAGTTCCCACAAAGGAGTAGATTCCACACTGGGAAAATCAGTGCAACTCATCCTCGTAGAACAGAAATCCGCTTCAGAACCTGCACCATGGAGATCTGGCTGCTGATCTACACAGGGGAGCTATGTCCCACTGTTACATGATTTTTTTTTTTTAAATAATGGTGATAAAACAATCAAATTACAATAGATAACGCTATCCTGTGAGCTACTGAAGTAATACTTCTCACTAATCCAAAGGCACAGATGGGAAGATGTAGCAATTGGCCCCTAGGCTAATCAGCTATGTATCTGATACAATGGCTGAAAGGGGAGAAATGACTCCGCACTTAAGGCACCACTCACATAAGCTGGACCTACAGAGTTCGGAAAGTAAAACTAAGCAATGTTATATAATTCTTTTAATGTGTTTCTATATTGCTTAGGGTTTTACAATATACACACAAATCTTCTGAGATGAGGAAAATGTGCTGCAAACTGTGTTCCATTGACACATGTAAGAAACTATTCAGAAATTGAATGTGAAATGTGTTGCAGCACCTCCTGAAAAGCTTCAGTGTATACACTTGCTGTTGTCAACAGTTCAAGAAAAAAGGGCAACAAACAGAAATGAAATATGGCAACAGTAAAGATATATATCAAGCCTTTTTTCCCTCTCATACAATTTCCTATTCAGCAGAAACAATTCTGGTGATCCATGATGCTTTCTGACCATGCTCCAGTTGCCAAAGCCAAGACTTAATAAAGACAAGGAAACATAACATTTGTCTTAAACCCAGGCAATATTCCACATTTCGCGACAGGAAGCATACTTCATCCAACTTAGTGACATAATCTCAAAGATAAGAACAGACAAGGCCGAAGATTCGGATGGGGGGTTGGACAGCCTAGAATAGCAAAATGAGATCAGCAGTGGAGGCAGAAACAGGCTGAAATAAATCTTGGCTGAACAAAGTGAGAAGCCCGTGGCTATCCCTGCTGGCCAAAGAACACTGTGCAGTACAGAAACAGTTGGGTGTTTGGTTAGAACCCTGCAGACAGTTTCCTAAATTATCTGGGAAGACGAATTTTCCCTTCATTTCCTGTGCCCCTACCTACCCCACCCCAAACACACAGACACAAACACACACACACACACACACACACCCGTACAACACACAGATAATTAAACTTGACTCTAGTGCAACTGAGAATTTTTAGGACTTGTCATTGCCTATATCCTGTAATATGCAGAACTCATGCCACGTAATCTGCAGAGTGCTTCCAGAGCGTTTCTTAGATCCTAAAATAAAAGGAATAATGAACGAGTGGACACATAAATTATTCACAGAATAAACAGCTAATTGAGTAAATGTATAAATGCAGCACACAAGGGAATGTGTCATGTCAGATTGTCATCTAAAGCATTATCCATATCAGTGACGCAGTGTGTTTCCATGGGAGGACGGCGGCAGATAGGCCTTGTGCGGCAGGAAATCAAATCTGTGTGCTGACGTCAGGGTAAAACTCCGGAAAACAACAGTTAAGCTCATTTCAATGTTTCCCTTTGGAACATCACACTACAGTGATGATCATTTAATAGCACAACGGAATTCCAACTGAACAAACACTCACTTGACCAGCGACCACCCTTCCATGACAAAAGCTTTGAGGGGCTTATCCCATTACCGGGAATGGTGGGGCTGTCACTGGTATGAACATAGCCCACAACTCTGTGTGTGTGTGTGTGTGTGTGTGCTCTTTGGGTCTGGTGGCAGTGACGGTGTACTCACTGTAGACCTGCAGCTGCCCGCGGAAGGCGTTTCCCCCTCGGGGGTTCTCGGCCTTGCATTCATAGGTCCCCGAGTCCTCCAGCTGGATGTTGGGGATCTCCAGTACGGCCTGTGACTTCCGCAGCCGCGCCTTCTTCGGTATGTTGCCGTTCAGCTTCCTCCAGGTGATGGTGGGCACCGGACTGCAGAGTGAGTGAGCAGTTTGAGTTACCACACCCTCCGTTCAGCAGGACCCAATAGACAGAGAGGCCCGCCTGCTTCCTCCTATTCCTGTGGTTCTGTCACACTGTATGCTTCAATCCAGCACCCTGCACAGACACATCCCAGGATGTCTCCTTCCACACACCTGCCCTGAGCGGGAAATAACTGCAGCCACTGTGACACAGAAGGCACCCGTCGTCCATCTGTATTCCCCACATATACAGGCAACTCTTAATGTCACCTTGACAGGATAACAAAACAATTGTAGCATTTGTTCTGAAGCAGGTGCTCTGGGATTGTAACGATTAAGGATTTGTGTTGCTCACACAGGAACAAAGAGGGACCCCCGACTGCGCCAGACAGCATGACGTGCTTGCCAGTGATGGTTTCAACGTGCACTGTTACATATTTAGTGTCTATATTCATAACAAGCAAAGCGTGGAGGAATTGGCCATTCATGTCTCTTGTAATAGGTGTTTTTGTACCTTGACGTTTATCCTTTGTTTGAGAAAAATATGCTAATGTAATTCTGCGCAGAGTACAAGTAGATACAGGCCTCCTGTGAAGATGCTTCCAATCCTTACGAAAAAATTTCAATATATGGTACCTAATGAAATCAAAATCAAACACAAAAATGTGTGTGTGCGTGTATACATGACTTCTTAATCACTACCATGTTTTACAATGTTATGTCAATTTTAATAATGTATGAAGTATATTGGAGTATATCTAATTTTAGATATACACTCTTATTCTTGAATTTTAAACAAATTATTTTTGAAAGAAAAGGCTCTGACAGAGCAAACCCCACTAGAAAATGTCCTTGATGAAGAAGGAAAGAATCACCAGCTCGACCAGCGTTACAGATGTCAATCATCCTGTAAAATCTCTTCCTCAGTACATGCCTCTTCTACTTCACAAGCTTTCACTCTCCCATGATGCAGTACTTTAATGCAAATGTGATTCAAATCACATATTCTGTACCACTTTTAAGGATAAATATGATAATGCAACTACAGTATAACTTCTGAGCAGTGTTGGGATAAAGGGGTGATTTAACATCATAGTTATTAATGTCTTAAAAAAATGTACACTGTAAAATGTTACACATCCTAAAAAAACTATTTTCAATTCTTTCTTTTAAAAGAACATCCATTACTTCACACAGAGTTGGCTGTAAATGCCTGAAATGTCACAAGCTTGTAGGACAACATTTTAAGCTCTGAAAATACACACTGAATTTTCCAAGTTGTAAATTTATTGCTTTCCAATTATACAGGGCTGCCCGGCCAGAGGGTTTGATTCTGCAGCCAATCAAGCAATGTCCTGCAGTTTGTAGTCTGCAAGTCAACCCACTCTTCCTCTGTAAACCTGCAATCCCACCGCCGAGATTATTTGCACAAAAGAAATTTCCAAAATCATTATTTTTCCTTGTTCTACAATAAGCATTTAAATCCTCCTCATGCTCCTACCATGAAACAGCACTCTAAGTAACCACAAGTATAATTTAACCTGATTTGTATCTTCATTTTATGAAAAGAATGGGCAAATATGTTTGCTGAATACAGTTTTTACAGTGACATAAAGAATAAAATAAAAACATAGTGACATAAAATATGTCACTATGTTCTTATTTTATATGTTAAAAGTTAATTTTCAGGTCAGTCAAATCAATGTTAGGTCAATGATTATGTCATGTTGCCCCCTTTTTGTCTATAAACTGAATCTACAAATGAGTATGTTCAGAACAGAAGTACATGCATATGACATAATATAAAACCACTGAGCCACCAGAACAGTTCATAATCCAAAATGTGTCTGAACATTACTCCTTCTCCATTTCATCATGAAAACACACCTATATAGTATGATATTTTTATATTTTATGGCTTTATTCTTCCCTTATCTGCAGGCAGTGGATTTAACAAACACTGGCACTGGATAGTGGTCCAAAGGACCTGGTACTGTGGTGCACAAAGCACGTTGTGAATGATTGATGGGCAACCATCAAAACTTCAGCAGTTTTTATCCCCTGCAAATAATGTCAATTACTACAATCAGTTAGCAGCGCCATGCTGACACAAACTTTTAAAAACAGAAAAAAATTTCACAACATATGTTGACAAATAAAGATGACTATTGCATGGCAATGTGGAATTATGGGCATGCTTGGACATGCTGGTGCACCTCAGAAATCAATATAACCATACCAAGAGCGCAGAAAATTAAAGACGATGAAGGTTATCTGGGGCTTATCCGAGTTGAAATCCATTAATCATACGCATGCTCATTTTTTATGCGCTTGGTAAGGTGTGCTTGATTTCACAGCTTTTAAACAAGAGCGTTTGCCCTTTCCAGCATCTCATAAGAAAAGACCGGCATGAGGCACCGCATGGGCCTCCTTATGAAATTGAAGGACAAATGTCAGCTTCTTCAATCACGAACAGCGATTCTTGCAATCTGAGAGGAAAGTGTGGGTCTCAGCCTTTTGGCTTGCACAATGAGCTGTCTGTCTCTCCTGATTCATTCACATTGATCGACAGGCAGAGAATGAAACCCATTCAAGCTTCACTCTCGGGTCTTACAAGCACTGACATTTACTAATAAGGGGCATTAATAAATCATTAATTTGCAGGTAAAAGGGGGAGACCACATTGGAATAACAGCCATTACCACCCTCTCTGCTCTCAGGGCAAGAGTATGTCTGGAGAAATAGAGAGAATGGGAAAGAGAGAGAGAGAGAGACAGAGAGAGAGAGAGCGAGAGAGAGAGGTGCGTGTGTGTGTTTGTGTGTGTGTGTGTGTGTGTGTGTGGGGGGGGGGGGGGGGGTCTAAGGTGATTAGTGTGTTTGGAGAGTGTTCAGTGCTACCATGTTAAGTTTAATTAAACTGTGGAGGGATGGCACAGTCAGTTAAATGTCGATATGTTTAAGTAATCACTCATTAGCCATAGGAGTGCCACTAATTGTAGACAGCCCTCCCCAAACAATGCACCCCCTTTTGAGAGCACTGTAAACCATAAGAAATTACTTAAAATTCAAACCCATTTGCACTTAAGGTAGAATGCAGTTTTGAATAATTCATACAATATTAATTAAACTAAGATCTCACAATATAAAATTGGGCTATAACAGCACCATGACATCACATAACTTATAATATTTCTTTTAACAACGAAAAATTAGATATTTCAGCATGATTGGAAATTTTAAAGGTAATTCGTCAAAAAATATTTATGTGCTCTTCTGTACAGCATCTGTTATTTTACTCTTGAAGCACAAGAACTGATGAAACTGACTGAGGGGACCCTGCGTCCAGAGATCATGCTGCTGTCATGTGACCAAGGTCTGGTTTTGGCTGGGGTTTGCATTTTGAGTGGGCTGGTATACTGCTGGCATGGAGCTTTTGGGGGAGGGGGGGGGGGGGGTTAGGGTTAGGGTTAGGGTTGGGGTTAGGGTATGGTAGCTGCTATAAACTGACACACACCAATATTATCCTCTCAGCTGTTTTTTTAACATATGAAGATGACAGGACTGACATTGATTATCTTCAGCAAACATGGTCTTTTACCTCAATTAATTTCCAGGTGTACACTATACATTTACCTCCTGATACTTTGTAATGCAAACAATTCACACAGTGGTTGAATCTAGATAAGGTAGGTACATGAACAGGTTTAGGTAATCTATTAATTATTTATCTGGCACAAAGCAACTCACATACTGTGGCTTACATTTTTTCCATTTACACAGTTGGATATTTGCTGAAGCTAAACAGGTTTACAGGGCCCAAGGGTACAAATGCCGTATATTACAATACCATGCTTTCAAAATTGTTTGTTGACAAAACTATATCTGAAGACTGCTGCAGTGAAAGCAATGACTATAAATGACATAATCTCATCATTAACTGTTAACTTCATTAACTGTATAATATAAGTATCTATGGTTATACATGATTAGTTTGTATATCAATACCACTGCTGGTATGTTCATGGATAAGGGGTAGGGAAATATTATATTATATAAGTCAGGTAGAACAGATGTATTCATTTCAAATGTGGCGATCCTTCAGCTGCATAGGGGGATGGCAGTGTAGCATAGTCGTAAGGGCCAAGGCTCGTAACCAAAACGGTGCTGGTTTTATTTACCGCTGGGGCACTGTTGCTGTACCCTTGGGCAAGGTACTTAATCTAGAATTGCCTCAATAAATATCCAGTTGTATAAATGTATAAGATTGTAACCTATGTACGTCGCTTTGGATAAGAATGTCCACTAAATGGCAATAATGTAGTGTAATGCATAGGAAAGAATGTAAACCCGTGCAAGGTCTGTTTTACTAAAAAAACCTGGCAACCTTGGGACCAGACAGAACTACAGGCAGCTCCACAGTGGCAAATCTACTTCAATGATGGAAACAATGATGGATGCATTCATGAGCAGTGGATATTGTGGATATTTTTAAGTTATATATACACATAAGAGGAAGGATATACAACAGATGAAAAGTTACATCCACTGTCAAAAGAAACACCGGTCTAGAGCTGCCATGAAAAGCGACTTTTAAGTGTATGTGTTGGTCTGTGATGTAATCATGTCGATGCGAACCGTTCTTTTTTAAATCCCCCTGCGGCCAACATGAGGCAGTTGATTTTTCACGAAACCAGCAGAAGATCTTGGGAACACAGCAGAGATAAAAGGCAACCCACAAACCCTGGCATGTTACATCCTCCGTATCTACACTGCTATTATCAGAATGCACTGTTCCCGAGGGCTAAATCACTTCTTTTCTTCTCCTTCCATCCTTAAAAGTAAGCGCTTGCTGGCAAGGTCGATACACTGTTCCATGCCTTTGTGTGTTCGTTTATAAGAGAACAGTAGAAATTAATATCGGATAATATAATTCCTTCACTCTCTCTGAGAAAAAGGGAAACAAATTGAAGAAGATAATGGGCTCAATGTTGAGGACATGTGAACATGTGTCTGTTATTAAATGGTAAAAGGTTGCCACTGTCTTTATGGCCACTCTTCCTTTGCCATACTTGCTGTTGGCCAAGAAAGGTGTGATCCCCTGAGTGCAGTACTTACTTTCCCAAAGCGAAGCACTCCAACCTCACTGTCACTCCTTTGGCAGCAGTCACCATGAGGGGGAAGTGCACCTCAATCTTGGGCTCATATTCTCCCATTACTCCTGAAAATTAGAACAGAAATTACCAATGTGAATTTGCAACAAGAGCAATACCTCTTGCCCTTACAGCTGTGCACATACATCCCATTGAGGCGGATCAAACAACAGGTCGTCTCGCAAAGACAGAACGATCGTACACGCACAGCCCGCAGCACTGCAGTTCCCGCAACAGGAAATAATCTTGTCTGTACGACACATTTACGCAGATGAGATATTTGATTTGAGAATCTGAAGGCAGCTCACAGTTAGTCTGCTGGGCAGAGAGCGCAGCCATTGCACTTCCACCCTCCTGAGCACCAGCTTTTGGTCATGAGCCAACGAGGTGCGACGCCAAAGCGGGCGGAGCTCTGGAGGGCGATCCTCCACGCTGAGAGAGCGATGGTGTGAAGAGGCGAGGGAGCGAGAGGCAGGCCGAGCTCTCCCTGCAGCTGCGTCTCGGTAAATAACGCCGTTAATGGGAGCACGCATTACTCACGCCCTCTGCATCCGGGCCCGCTTGCGCCGCCGCTTGGTCCTCCCACTGGCTCTGCGCAACACCTGGCTCTTTAATAACGAGCAAGAGCAGCCGCCCGCAACAGTTGGAGGGAAATCAACTTTGTCAGAACCCGGGCAGTTTTGATATGATGTGTGTTTTCATTTAGACAAAAAAATCAAATGTCAAAAAAAAAAAACAACAAAACAAATCCAGAGTTGTCCTTTCAAAGTACCAAAAAGCAATGCATAGGGATGCATTGCAGAAATAGGGAAGTAACTCTGTCTAGGAGATCATCTTGGAGATGCCAGGTGGTTTGAGTGGCAAAACTAATGAAATTAGCAACAACAGTTGTCAGAGTAATTATGAACCAATGTATTCCACCAAAAAATCTGTACCTTTTATATCTGTCATCTTCCGTGTGCAAGACAACTCTCATTCAGCATATTTTCCCATTATGCAGCTAGATATTACTATTGCTGAAGCAACTTAGGTCACTACTAGTGCATCACACAACCACCATCTTCTGATGAAATCATTTCAGGCCATTACAAACCACAATGCTCTCCTGTTGTCATATTTACCTGCAGACAGATGGCCTGGCAGCAGACGTGCCCCTTTTCTGGGGCAATATGCTGGACATTGTCCTAATTCACAGCTCTGCAGCAGGGGGTACTTACAGCCATGCTGGTGCTGAGGGGCTGTGGGGTTATCTGGTCCTAATGACCATCGTGATATCCTTGCTACCTTTCCAGCTGACATGCTTGCTAATTTCATGATTGAGCTGATAATTACATTACAGGAAACGTACTGAATGAGGTAGTTTTTTTTTTCTTCTTAAATGAAGACCTGGCATAGCACATACTTATCGAACACAGGTCATTGCCAGAATAAAAGCCTAATGTCACTGACGTGTTTCTGCAGGTCTTAGTTAGAGGACATGTCCCCAGCAGTTCACACGGTGCTATCTCCATTGCATATGTATAATGATTATCATTCATTCATTTTCTTTTAATTTCACCACTACCCCAAACTAAGGGGACATCTGATCAGTATGGATCACTGAATATGGCTTTGGTGCACAGTTGACACAATATAATGTAGCCCCCCTGCTGACAACCTTCTCACCAAACCATATCTTAGAGGAACATATCACCCCTCATTTTACTCAATTACTCATTTTAGCAATGACACCGTCAGTCTATTAACCCCCTAATCCCGCATCCCAGAACCCCCCTTCCATCTTCCACTCCTCACCTTTCCACATGCCCCTCTGCTGTAATGTATTTAAAACATCATGGCTGAGGGTTTCACTTCTGTGTAATATTGCAATATTATATATTAGCTGCTCTCTAGAGGAAAAGACAGCCTTATTCCATGGACCAATCAGGACTCAGCTGCTATAAAGGCATTCAATCAGATGGTATGGTGAGAGTAAGCAACAGCACATAAAATAAAAAAAAAAATAAAAACCTCCAGTTCAGGGCAGGCTCAGTGCCCCTCAGGCAAATGCAGAATTTAAGGCTATCTACATAATTATTACTGTGGCATAGCAGTAACGATTAGTATCGGTCTTTTTAAATGGGAAATTATGCTGTGAATTTTGCATGACTGCACATCTGAAGTTAAATTAATATCATCTACTGAGCCATTTTCCCAAGTGTTTTAAAGACTGGGGCTTGTCATACACATGTATCTTGCCTTTGGGAATGTCTGTGCCTGCAGTATGCTGTTACACCACGGGACCTAGGAGTGTAATGTCTGAAATCAGAACAAAATGCATAATTTAGAGTAGAGTAAGTAATTGACCATGTAGAGTCAACTGTGTGGAAATGTAACACAGCTTCAACCACAAGATTATAATTTCAGATGCTAGAAGATCCAGCATTTGAGCATTTGGACACTTTGGGGGCATGGTCATCAGTGACTTGCTAAAATAATGTCTGAGAACAGACCTTTTCTTAACAGATGATTTAAGTAGTAAAACTGGAGCTTTGTGTCCATTGATACCAGCAGCTTTCTGTTTTTCCAGTCCCCTAACCATCACACCATATTAAATGTTTTTTTACAGCTAATTTAACAAACAGTAATAATAATAATTATTATTATAATCCATGAAAAAAATTAAGGTCAGGTAATTAGAGATTACAATAAAACATTCACCCAAGGTGAAATAAATCATTAGGAAATCATGTGGCGTGCTTGCTGATCCTGTCTGAAACGCGATATACACAGATTGCTGACCTGTAAGGCTGTGATGAACAGGTGTGCCACTTTGAAACTGACACATCCCATTCTTCCACCATATGTGCACTGAGTGACACAGCACCTGCAGGTGAGAGGCCCAGTTTGTTTGTTTATTAAAAAAAAAAAAGTCATAAAGTGTGATTGCCTTACACTAATACATTACTGTATACTCTCTGGAATCACACATTAGTTAAAAACAAACAAACAAAAACTGATTTATATGGGGCAAAATTTGCATTATAACATGTAAGTTCTGTTGGTTCCATTTGTAACTTCTACTAACTCCTGTTAGTCCAAGAGAACTGCTGTTATGTTGCACTTGTAACATTCTAATAGCTTTCTAATCGTAGTTCTACAAGGTCATACTTCCCATTATAATCATACTTCTACTAGCTATTGGTTATTGCATTATTACTTTATAAACCTAACAATATTATTTCCCTTTTTGCACATGTCTGGTAATGGCTTTTGACAAAACCCTTTCTCTCTAGTTTGCCCTAGATAAGGGTGTTTGCCAAAGAAAGGGAGAGGTATCAACCAATCCTCAGTTTCAATCTCATCCTCTCTGGGTGAGTATAACTGATTTATACATAAATGGCTCCAAGGGAACTATTATGTTCAAATGTGTCTGCAATATATTGCTGTGTATCAACATAAAGCTACATATTTTAGCTAAATATGAAACTGTGAAGCACACATGTCAAAATGGATGAAAACTGCATCATGCTTTGCTGGGTTGGATAAAACTCAATTATATACTAGTCTTGCAATTATTCACATATTTACCACAGGGCATTTATCACCAGCTCTAATGCGTCTGTGTATGAACACTTTTACCCGTAATTATTTGTTTTAAGCATTCAGACTCCGTAGCTCAACTAAGGCAGTGAATGCAGGAAACCATCAGTTTTTCAAAGCTTTTATAGCCTAATGCTGGAGAAAATACCCATAATTCCACGGTTGGTTTTCACATCAGATTACTAATGGCTAAAGCTAGCAGCAACAAATTTTATATTGGCAGCCCAATGGTGCGATGCTGTCAAAGGTTGCCTTTTAATGTGTCCATGCCAAAGCTCTGACTGCGTAGGAATGGCAGGACTCGGGATCATTGTTCCAAAGCAAATGCAGTAAGAAAGACTCAACTTTGCACAAATCATCAAAGTAGCTGTACTGATTTGTAGTCTAGTATACATGGCTTTTGCCAAAATCACTATTGATTGGGATGTGATTTTTTCATTGATCATATTGTCTTTTATGTAATGTTGCCCTTTTTAAGTACTCTGGGGTAAATTGTTTCTTAAGAGCACTATATTATGTGAAATTTATTGATTGCTTGATTTAGCAAATAAACATGAAAAATAGTGTCAATGCATAGCACATTACAAAATATGCATTTTGTAATGCTGACTCTATCACTGACTGTAACTGATACCAGTTTGCCTGTCTTGCCACACTGCAAACTCGTGACCTTGATTTGAAAGTAATTATAATGCTGCAAACTCCAACGGGTTCATTTTAAAGAGGATATCACTGGCAACTGCCCTGCGGCAATCTTCAGGACTGGGGACCGGCCTGTAACTCACCAAGGACAGAAGTCACCTAGTGCTGAGTCCAGGCTGCCAAAGGGGGGTGAGGGGATTCAGCTGTTCAGCACTCTTTTACCAACTCTTCTGTGAAACGATGGCTCTTAAAATATATAATCCCCAATACAGCGGGTCTGTCACATGCAATTCATCTTGGCCTGGCAGTGTTTTCCAAAGTGATGTGCGTCTCAGCCTCTCCGGTAGGGGCTGGATGGAAGATGCATGGCCTGCTCTGAGCTGTGCAGATGGACTCAGGCAGGTTTAGCTAATTGAGTCTGGGCTGCGGTGGGACCAAGGTGTCGTGTGTCGACGGGCGACCTCGACCGACGAAGCTTTTCTGTTTTTTTTTTCTGCTTTTCTTTTTTTTTTTTAGAAGTATTATTTAACAGTCACTGTGATGTATGTTCCAGCAATCTGATTGGGCGTGTAACCCTCCATATGGCATGGGATCCTCGTTGTGATTAGAATGCCTCTGAAGCTGTAGACGCCAATGTCACTTTCAGCTCTTTTTCACCCATGTTCAAAATCTGTTCTCATAAATATGCCAGTGAGACTTCCCTGCTAAAGGTACCAGGAGTTTGATTCTCTCTAGGGTGAGGGGAGGGGGGTCAAAGCCTGGGACGGCTTTGACAAAATTGTGTTTCAGCTCAATGTAATTGCGCAGAACTTCAGATAATGCCAGGCTAAGTCCCCAACACGTTCCCACCTATAATACCCTTTTACAAGTGAAAGCCTCTGCCATCCTGTACACAGAAATATCCTGCTTCCAACATGTATTGACAGGCTCTGCACCCATTCAGCGTCTATGCTATCAGTTCCCAACCTCGCATTGTTCAGTTTACAGGCTGGGGTGGGGCCTGGTGATACGCTGGCAGAGCCTTCTAATTACAGGCCTGCTGCAATCCAGTACAATAATGCCGCTCACAAAGTCTAAGCCTCCGAGGAGTGCTTCTTACAGTTTTTGAGGCTTACTGGTTACAGAGGTTATGCAAATGAAAGGGAGCAGAGAGGCATGCTGGGAGAACATTGTTCCGGTGAGGAAGAACGCTGATGCAATTCCCAGTGCAGGGACTTTAAAGGTAACGAGCCGGCGGGGATTGTGTGAGCTGTCACAGGTACGCCGGGAATTCTCTGTAAAAGTCCTCAGAGCATTAACACTGATAAGCATCTGTAAAATAAGGTGATGGACTTTTTCTGTGTAGTCATGTGGGACAATCCCAACATGAGGGCTACACGTGAATCCTAAATACGGCACTCCACCATACACCAGCCACACCCCAAGGCAGAGAGGATATGATAAATGCAAAATCCCATTTAGAGTAGGGACCATTGATTCGGTTAATTTTATGCCAGAAAATGATTTCCCTGAAGGCCATTTCAACACAGCACATTGTGGCATGAAGAAAAACACTCATGAGCTCATGATACAGATCTCAGCATCTATTTAGCTGGAATGTTTGCAATTTATTATGCTTCCTCTCTCCCCGTCAACCCTCTCAACCTTATTGTAAGCGGAAAACTACCCTCCCATCCAGTGAGAATCTATTGAACTGTTAACATACCAGGGCACATAAAATACAACCCACTAGGGGCAGGCTTGCTTGTTAACAGCACTTGAATGAGGAAGTAATTAGGATTTTTTTTTACAGGTAACCTGCTGGAGCATCACAAACACAGAGAACCGTTGCATTCTGGGACTTTAGTCCCAGTTCCCCAAATGCTGGAGATCACAAGCTTTTTCCTGTTCTCACTTCATAAAAAAAAAAAAAAAAAAAAAATAGACGGGACCTGGAAAAAGTGTGCCACAAGCCATTAACTTTTATTTATTTTGTATGAATTGCCTACAATTTGATAAGCTGGCAGGCATAGTAGTGAGAATGTGAAGCAGAAGTGTGGCTTCAAAAGCTTTGCAGTGTGGCAGTATCTGACTCTGGGCTGGTTAGGAGCACTACATCCTCTTAGAAAGGGAACAAAATCAGAGGTGACTGAGTGACCGCAGTGTGTGGCCATTCCCACTCCCCCATGCACACTTGCGTTAAACAACACTGAACCCTGGGTGCTCTCTAACCATGGAGCCCACTCCAGAAACATTTTGGCCAAAGCAAAAAAAAAAAAAATCACCTGGAAGCTACAGTGTACTTTTGTCATGCGGGAGCTGAACAGTTCGGCCTCACCATCTGTTTTCAGCGTCAGCGGTGTCGGCGGGCTCAGAACCCGGGCGTTGGTCACCGTGTTCTTCACCAGACAGATGTAGCTGCCGACATCCGAGGGCTGGACCTTGGAGATGTAGAGGTTTCCCGTCTCCTGCGAGATGAAGCGTCTGCTGTCCTCTGCCACAAACGAGGGGAACTCGTTGAATACCCAGCTGTAGGTGATTTCTGGAGGAACATGATAAACCAGCAGTGAGGATATGGTGTCTCAGTCCAAAAGTAGATGAACAATGAGGATGGATGAGACTATGGTAACATGATTAAATGTTTGGTACATAACCAGTTGATAGTACAGAAAATGCACAGAAGGAAAAAAATGAAAGAACAAAATACTATTTTTTTTAAGGTTTTTTCAGCAACTTCAGAGATTACCTTTAGTGTTACCTTTCAAAAAATAGACATTTGGGATCGCTAGTAACAAATAACAGCGAAGCTAATCAAAGTTTTCGCACATCAGGAAACAGCTATTTTACACTGACAACAGGAAATATACTGATATAACATCAAGTGTAAAAAAATCCTTACAGGAATGACTTGTGAACATTGCAAGTAAAAGTTACAAAACAACAGTCTTGCAGACAGCCTGCCGAGCACGTAAGGAGTTTTGGACTGGTTGAGCGATGGAGCAAAGCCTGCATGTGTACATCATATTCAACAGGAGGACTGTACTGTCACAGACCTGCATCTCTTGACTTGACAAGAAAGAACACAATTGACGTGGACAGACTCTTGAGATTCTAAATCGGAACACAACACTAGCTTGCCACAATTATTTACTAACGGCTCTCTCTTTTTGTAGTTGGACCATTCGGCAGAGGCACACAGAGCGAGGGCAAATGGGGTCCAACCAACCAATCATGTCAACCGCAAAGATGTGTTTGCTGCACCCCTCCTTATCTGGAACAGCATGCAATAATGGGCCAGGTTTAGCCTCCTCAGGCTATGCATTTCATTTAGAGCAAAAGATAAATCAGACTTTAATATTTAAATAGGCTCTTTTAAGTTATTGATGGCAAACAGACAGGAATGCAAATCGTCTTGCTGGCGGAGCCAACAGGATCTCTGAACCACAGCTGGGCTTATAAATAAAGTATATATTGTCAAGTCACACTGAGTAACAAATGGGCTTTTTAGAAGTACTCTAGGATTCAAACATACCCCATGCTGGTCTGGTACAAAATGATGTGTGTTATGCTTGATAGCAGCACATTGATCTTATAAACATAGGGCAGGCTGTTTGCTTTGTCTCTGTGCATTCAGAATTGCACATGGATAGCACACGTGGCAAGTCGCAGGACAGTTATTCCATTACATTTCGCCACTTAGCAGACTCTAATCCAGACTGACAAATACAAAGAGAATTTTGAAAATTAAAATTTTATTTTTCATTTTATTTTGATCCGTATTTTTACCAGGTAGGATAAACTGGGTAGGATCATTTGCATATGGGAGATTGTATCAAAATAGCAAGCATGATAACAATGCTTCTCACAGTGATTTTATCATTAATTTAGTGCTGATTTTTATGTTCTTCTCTATTCCAAATTCAGGCCATAAATATTCAGTTGAAGGTGTAGCACTGGTGAAAAAAATTCTGATGAACAGCATTCTTTTAAAGCTTCAGGCCTCATTTTCCAAACAAAGTACAGCCATGTCTGGAGCTAAAGACAAATATCTTTCTTAGGCAAATCCACTCTCCACCCCCTCCTTGTTCACTGGGAATACTCTTAATGAACTGTCATGATATATTAATTACAGTGGTGGCTTCTGTGCCCTGTCCTGTTATTGTTTAAAGCACGGAAACTTAGGGACCCACAGCAACGCATCACTGCTGTTCTCAATTCACAGACCTGTGCAAATAATGCAATGGCTACTTTCTGAAACTTGGGAGTGACATACTCTATTATTAGGTTCCATTTTGCCATGTTTTGTGGCAGCGAGTTGAAAGTTGTCTGAGAAGAAGACATTAGCATATTTTCACCAGGCATAATGTGGAGCTGTAAACCTGAAAATAATGTTCTGTTTACATCTCAGTGCTCCCTAATTGTTCTCAATTATTTTGCCATTTTAATTACGCTATCCTTTCTCTGTATTAATGTGGATGAACCCTCCTACCGCTAAATTGGACAAATAAAAAATAAATAAAACCCAAAGTCATTTTGTCATTCTCTGGATCATTTTTCACCTTGCTATTTTCTTTTCTGATTACTCTGAAAATGCTCATTAATCCTTTGCGCAAGATGTTAAATAAAGGTTGTTTTTTACTCAAGTGTTTGTTCACACACACCTTACAGACAGATGTTGCAATGGAGGAAGTAACTCATTGCATTCATACTAATGTTCAATATTGTTTCAGCTGGCCTTAGCACACATGTCCTGCAGTCACTTACACAGGCTAAATGCATATTCCTTTTTTGACTAATCCAATTCCCTTTACATTCTCCGCTTTCCCAAATGTCACCTGCAACATCTGCCTGTTTGCCCTTTACAGGATACTACTTAATTTGCATATATCCTCCATAATATTACTTTCAAACAGCAGTTGCGCGTAAAGACTACATGAGGACGATTGCAGAGGACTTTCAGGCCTGACTGGGGTGGTATGTGTAACGTTGGTTGTCTCCTCCCATACATTCCCTATCAATAAGCTTGCTGACATGCCTACAGATAACAGATTGATGAACTGAGGCTTGGTTTCAACCAAACGACACTGTTCTTCATCTTCAGCTCTGAGCGGCAGACTTGAGCAAGCTTTGCATAATTTCATGACTTTAAATGAACAGAAAATGAACAGAAAACAGAGAATGACACTTCTTAAAAGTGACACACAAACCACTGCTTTTAGACTGAATCCGGGTATGGGTTTGTTTCAGCATACAAACAGTGATTTTGCCAGAACAGTATTAGTTAAAAAATGTCTATGACTCACATACAGTCCTCACCTGCATAGGAAACTGTAGAGTAATCTATCAATGTTAAGCCTACACTGTGTGTCTTTTCATAATGAATCCTCATCCTCTTTTTATTAGTGGGTGATTTATTGGCATAGGAAAAAATCTGTGGTGAACACATTTGGAATTCTGCTAACAGCTGTGCAGTCAGTGCGCCATGCTTCCCACACCGACAGACGGTACGCTACCAAATAGTGGGGGTCCTGCTACTCAAGGACGCTCTGCAAATATTCCCCTGAAAAGAGTGCGGTGATGGATGTGAGCCGGTCTAAACCAAACCAGGGTGATTCATTGCATCTGAAAAAATGCTCATGCATTAGAGGACACTTGTGGCAACTTGTGAAAAGTGATGGCTAACTATAAAGACAGTCCACACTAAAGAAGGTCCACACTAAAAGAGAAAAAAAAAGCTAGACATAGATTTATTTTGAGTAAAATATTGAACTAGAAGGAGAAGGCAAAGATAGAGATGTTTTGGCACCAGGTCTTAAAATTCAGTAATAAAGGTTGCATCATCTCTGAAAAATATGAGGTGCATGTGTTAAATGCCTTTTACATTTCCCTAGAATCTATTAATTGGTTGTTATTTGTTGATGACTCAGGAAAAATTAAGGTAAAATGGAGAATAAAAGGAAGGGACAGATGTCACCTTATTAATTGCTATTTTATGATTTATGAAATTGGGGGCATTACCTGGCGAATGCGGAGGAGGAGTGCACATGAGCACCACGCCCTGGCCTTCCCGCACGGACACGCCTCCCCGTGTCCTCCCGCTGAAGTTCCCCAGATCTGCGGTGAGAGGCAAGAAGCAGCTGGTTGGCTGGGGTCACATAAATGACACACACAGTTTGTCTGGAACAGCACTGTTCAGTACAATGAACATTTTTGCAAACAGCACCTGCCTTGTAGCTGCCCTCCACCTTCAAACATGAGATGGCATTGTCTGTTTACCATTGCTTAATTGCTAGGATTATAATGAAAAAAAAAAACAAACAAACAAAAACAAAGGAGTACATTGTGTTGATTTCATTGTGCTCTTCATTGTGTAATATCACAACATGGTAGAATAAGCGGTAAAGGGCAGGGCATTAACACCTTTGGAAAGTATTACAGAGGTGACTGGGGGTTAATTAAGACTTGCACAGACAAGACGGATTAAGGTGTAGAATTATTATTAGGGAATCTATGCATGCACCTTTGGTGGCATTCATTTAATCACATCAGATATTAACATTCAATTGCCTCGAGTCAGGGCTCTACAATAGAGCAAGTGGCGCGGTTTTGACCATTTCAGCATATAATTCATGCCTCATTAAGTCTATTACAGCGCTATCCTCCTCCTAACCACATGTGCAGTTGAGGCACAATTAAAAAATGTTAACCTTACCCAAAGCTGAACTGGAGCCCCCTGAGATAACTCTGAACATCGACCCTGAGAGCAAACCAGGCTTCATTTGTTCTTTCATAAAGTCTGTTCAAGAACCTGTCAATCATATGACCAGCAGTTTGAAAATCCCAAATGATGTTTCCCACATATCTTCAAAATGTACCATTCATTATGAAATGCTCATACACATTCAGCACCTTATGAGGAACTGCATACGGGCAGTGCCCTGAGCAAGCTAGTTCTGCATTCACTGCAAAAGACAGAATTAAGTCACATCCCTATTTCCACAGTAAAAAAAATACAATGGTATTACAAGCAAAAGTCCTTAATATATGATACCTAGAAAAAAAAAAAGGAATATCATTTCGAGGTTTATTTTAAGGGAACTGGGTCAGCCTGTGCATAAGTCTCTCTCTCTAGGAAGTGCTAAAATCTCACAGAGCAAACTGATACTGGAGAGAACAGGGGCGTCGGCAGTGAGAGGGGAGCCACTTGCAGAGATGCAGCTGTCGCACTTTGAACCCACCCGATCCTTTATGGCGAAAGGTCCCCCGCAGAAGCGCTAACTCCATGGCTTGCCACCAAACAGATGTTACAAGCCTGGCGAACAGAGTGGCGTGAGAAGTGCCAGTGCTCCGCAGTTAAGCTGCTGCAGCACAAGGAGCCCGGACTAAACCCCTGCAGAACAGCCCTGCTGGCAGCTCCCCAACCAATGTTAACCAGGTGCTGCGAGCGCTAACGAATCCGACTCGCAAACCTTCCGTCAATACCGCATTCCGCATAAATACCCTGCAAGAGCTCAGCGAACACCCACTGTTCGGGTTTGCCGATGAAATTGCAGGCAGAGGCCCACTCGCGTCACTAAGTTGCACAAGACTAGAGGCTCCCACTATCTCTTCATTTTCTCATCTCGAAAAAAGATCTCATAACTAGGGGGGAGATTCAAGCCATGTTCAATAAACACTAATAAACCTATGCAAACACGGCTCGCCTTCTGAGGTGCTCTGTCCTCTATGGCATTTTAAATAAATTGGTTATGCAGCTCGGCTGAAATAAATATTTAAGACTAGGAAGGGCAGGAGATTAGATGTGAGAGCGCAGGAACATGGTGGCATTGAACCCCCTGGAGGGGGTCCATAGTAGTGCTTTCAAAAAGTGACAGTGCTCTGACAGCCTGATCGCTCAATCGCGCTCAAGCACTTTCCTAAGCCAGTCCCAGTCCAATCGCCTCTGATCGACGCGTAAAACATCTGCAATCACGGCTTTTTTAGCGCCAGAGGGCAAACTTTCATTTTCGTACCAAATCCCCCTCCCCCCAAAAAAAACAACAAAAAAAGATTTCATCGGAGCGCTTGAGGACTGTCAGTGTGTTGCCGCGAGGTAAGACAACACCATCGATGGAGGCGTGAGATCGATGTCAGCCGCTGGCTCCATCACATCGCCAAAATACTTGTATATTGATGTAAAAATTGCTGAATCCAATCAAACAGATCAAAAGTGCTACAGCATTGAAAGGACACTCTTTCTCCCTCAAGCATGGATGGCTAATAAATGCATCGTGGCACAGGAGACAGACTTTTCGACACTTTGAACTGTGCTGCAGAAAGAACCGTGATCTAGAAAAGGCTTCACAGCCTGGGGGGGAGAGCAATCGCTTTCAATTCATTCTCAAGGATTTTTTTATGGGACAGGAAAACATCTCCTCAGAGCTTGCGGGATACCTGAATGTATTAATAGGAATGTGTGCATGAGTCATGCTTTGAATACATGCTTGATTAACCTGACAAGGAGTTGCAAAAATCCTTCCAGTTCATGCTGTTAGCTCCTCTTCGGTGGCTTTTCACACAAACTGGAGTGGGTTTTTGTACAAGCCTGCTTGTTTACCCCTTTGTCGCATCAAAAGCATGCTTTAGCATGCACTGTGAAATGAACTAAGGCTCTTGCTGAATCTAAGTGCAATTCTTTCAATCCAAACGGTAACACTATCTCTCTTCCGTAATGAATTTACATCATTTCATTTCTAACACAACATTTTGAGTTCAGCAGGAAACTGATGAGAATGACTCTTTAATACATAAATGTAACTACAGCTAAAATAGTGGAAGTCAAAGAAAAAGGACATTATAGTTAGATTAAATCAGGGCTAATGTTTATGGAAGCTATTCTGAGAATTGGGTTCTGTCTTTTTTTCCTGATTCAAATGTATCTAGTCAGAACTTTCAGACACAGTATTCCCATGTTTCCTTTTCAAAAATACATCCACAAAAGGTGCTGTGGATCAGCAGTTTTAGGAAATGAATACAGGCATTGCTGAGTATCCCCTTTTAAGGTGATTAAAGTGGGTCTTGATTTCTGATGGCTGATTTGGAAGCGATAGCTGGGTTTCTGTGCATTCCACACTTCTGTGCTGCAAACACACCTACTGTATCTCAGCTCAATAACTCAACATGAAAAAGCAAATTCCCAAGCTAATACACACTGATTGCTGTTTTCAGACATGTTTTGTTACAGATCATCAGATTAAACGAGACTGAATGTTGCTGGATTTCGCCTCAGTATTCTTCCATTGCATCATGGCGAACACCGGCAAATGGCGTTACGATACAGGAGGCAGCTGTTCATCACACATCACACAGCGTGTTAGTGAAAGTTACCGCTTGACATCAGTTAAAAATACTCAGCGTGAATCAGGACAGCCAGAGGAGGTTAAGAGGATGGGCAGAGTGTGTGATAGTGAAGGAGCCATGGCTGAGACGCCGAGTTTCACACGCCAAAAAAGAACTCAGAGCTAACACAGAGCAAGTTTACAGCTCTGTTCGATTGTTGTTGGACTCCAGCAGGGCTGAGATGGAAAAGTGGAGCAGACCAATAGAACCTGGCTATTTGTGATGATCAGGGAGCTGCACGGCCGAGCCCGCTGAAGATGAATACCACATCAACTGGCACATTGACTCCACTTCACAGTGCGCTCCACGGGGGATCCTGGAGAGTGGAGGAGATCAAGATGAAAGTCCAGTTCTCCATGTAAAATGGAGGATCCAACAGGTGTGGGGAGGGGACTTCCCATTCTTCAGACCAGGCTGGGGGTGGCGGTTAAGGTGAAAACGGAAAAGCCGAGGAGAATGCAGATAGCTTCTTTGCCTAGGCCACCTGGGGCAATGGAGGGGTGGGGGTAAAGCCTGGCTCGTTACGCTCAGCATGAGGAAGGTGATCCACCCTAATGAGCTGTCAGAGGAGTGGTCATGACAGAGCACCCCCTGTAAACACGCCGTCATTGCACCCCTGATTGATTTATCGGTTCCCCTGGCCCCTGCGGCTCTCTTGCTCTCCGTGACATCATGCTGCCTCGGTCCACTCGTCAATCCGAAGAGGATGTATGAACTATAGCAGATCAATACTCCCTCCTGTAGTCCAAATGAGAAAGTATACCCCCCTCCCTCCACATTCAGGAAGAAAAAATAAATAAAAGCTATATAAATAAATAAATTATCAGCAGACAGCCTGGATCCTGAAATTGCAGAGGGTAAGGTAGAAGCATTTTTGTGGGGGGAGGGTGGGGGTGGGTGGAGCTGTAAATCGCATCGACAGGCGGCGGCAGTGAAAAGGGGGATAATTTACGGGAGTGTCACACGCACCAGAGAGGCTGTTTTTATGAGGGACACAGCCGTAAAGGAGCCACGGGGAGACGATACAGCTGTCACACACAAATGTCAGGAGAAGGGAGGCACACATCAGCTAAGTGACCACTCACCCCAGCCTTTGTTTAGCAGACATATGTAAAAAGCAATAGGCTACTGTAACATTAATGTGTTCTTCATATGGAAAATTCAAAAATGCAAATATAAAAAAGCTTGATAACAAGGATGATGAACTCATCTCTTTCTCGATTTGAAAAGGATAAAGCAAGTGAAACGTGACTTTGTAACACGAATGCTTAATCAAGCTCCTGATAAAAGGCAAACTAAAGTTTCCCCAAATATCCTCCTTCAAATTAAAGTATTAATATTCAGCTTGTTCCCAACTTTATTGAAGTTGCAGACACTTAATTTTGAGAGTCTTTTCATTATTCTGATTCACGAGCACTCTCACCAGTGCTCTAGATTTTAGATGCGTAGCAAGTTCTTGCAGGTCAGCTCATTTTTCAGTGGAAAGGTTACTCTCCACAGCCAGAAATCCTCCACTGTTTGCTTTGTCTCCGTTGAGATAGGGATTATGCTGAGAGCTTACCCCAGCCAGCTGTGTGAAATTGAACTAAATGAACAGAATGCTGGTGCTGTACCTGGACCTCCTCTCTCATTGTGCTCTTCTGATCATTGTCTATGGGAGCATCCACTGGGTGACAGATCTATATCCTACCATTCACATTCTATTCCAACTTACTGTCCATTCAAAACATACACAGTTACATTACATTTGCTTAGCAGATGCACTGATATAGATATTTTAGACCTCATAACAATTTAAAAATGTATTTCACCAAGGTAGTATATTGATAGTATATAGTATAATATATTGAAGTATATTGCTCATGAGTGCAACAACAGTGGCCCATCTGAGAATCCAGCCACCATTCCAAGGGTTGCAAGCCCTGCTACTTACTTATTTGCAACATTACTGAGATTTAGAAATGGGAGATGAAGAAGGATCTTATTTCATATGACTTCTTATTTCATATGACATATGACTATTGCTAGTTTAATCATTTCAAGCAGAACTACTTTTCAAGTTGGTCAGAATATCTCATATGCAACCCATGCTGTAGAACGGAAGAACTAATTACACCTGACAAGAGGTACATAACACCTTAAAAAGCTCCCCTCATTCAAGAGGATGTTAATGAAAACACATGAGGTATAAGGACCCCAAGGTTTACGGTGCAGTTATTGTAAATATCCTCAATATCCACAATAAATCCACAATCCACAGTAAATATGTTGTATCAAGATGTTAATAAACAATAGTAGTAGTTATAGTATAATTACTGCAGTAAACGTCCTGCTGTAGGGTTAGGTAGAATCTGATTGCCTTTATGTAATGCATGTATGAGTGAGAACATATGAGTTAACATTAATATATATATATATATATCTACCTCATATGAATTTTCTCATTCCAAAATTTGTACAGTACCAGTCAAAAGTTTGGACACAACTTTTATTATTATTATTATTATTACTATTTTCCACATTTTATAATAATAGTAAAGACATTAAAACTATGAAATAAAACAAATGGAATTATTAAAAAAATGATAAATCAATCTTATATTTTAGACTCTTCAAACTAGCCAAGAATATTTTTTAAATATTTTTTTTTTGGAAAGAAATTCATACATAGGCATCAAATTCACTATTTACATTTGTCTAAGAAACAAATTTCAAGCATTTAAGCGTAAGCCTTTAGATCAAATTGTTACTGATAACATGTTTCCCATTATCTTAATCAGGTGTGTCCAAATTTTTGACTGATGCTGTATATATTACATCATCAGAAACCACATTACTTTTTACACCTGCTGAACAACTGTTAATACAGCTAATAACTTTCAACACAACCCCCACCCCACGCACACACAAATAAGGACCACAATTTGGACACATAGCATAACAAGATATGATATATTCAGTGTATGTGGAACTAAGACCTTTCTCAGCTGAAAGTCTAGTTAGCTGTTCTGTATTGAGAAATATAAGGTTTCACAACCATGTCGTACTTCATCAATACACTAACGAACTCAGCCATTAACAGAGCAAGGCAGCATTATAAGCAAGACGTCTCTTTGGAAATTAAGCTTGTACTAATCGAGGCCCACTTTACAGAGGCGCAGAGAAACGGACTTGCTGTTTTTAATAAAAAAGCCTGCAGAGGGGATTGAATTTTATTGCTGGAATTAATGTTTTTCTGAATCACAGAAACTGTGGTAACAACAGGCCAAGAGGCTTTCCTCTGTTTTTAACTTAATAGTTAAAGGAAATCACATCAGAAAACTTTGGTATCAGGTTTTGAGCACTAAACCAATTGGAGTCACCCTGATAGCTATATTGGTTGGCCAATGTGCTGATTTTTTTTAGTGTTCTGTGTGGTTTCCATTGTTTTAGGGGCAGTATCTGGGGGGACCTGCCTTTGTTATACTTGCTTTGCATGTCCAAGGTTGCTGACATCTTTGTTAGGGTCCCTACACTTCACCACCACAGTAGACTAATCCTGCACCCCTGCTCTTAACCGGCTTTACAGTACACCTCAGGAAGACTGAACAACACCTCCTTATAAAGTCAAAACTTTAAATTGCTTCTGTCTCCGCAATATATATTATGTCCAGCCAATTACATACAGCTTCTGGTCTAACGGATTCATAGCTTGTATCTGAAGCACAAAGATGTGCAACGTTCGATTAAAACGAAACACCATTAGCTGCTTTATTACCATGCCTGGGAGTGTGCGTGGGCTATAAGTTAACACTTCATGGCCCGGATTTTGCCCGCAGGCAGCCCGATATGAACAACTGCTCTAAAGCATCACAGTGTACACAACTCCAGGGCACAATGCATCTACTGTAAATATTACTGCTGCTTCTAAAACAATTATTTTGATTATGTCTTCATCCAATGAAAAAAAAAATGGAAAGGCTAATGCATATGAAAACATCACATTCTGTAAAATATGCAGATAAGCACATGCACAGAACGCTTGCATGCACAGCAGATTTGAGATTGTCTGAAATAACTTCAATAGACAGACGAGTGGCAGCAAAGTTGTCATTGTTTCTGTAAATAATTACAGGATGAGAAGCTATTCTCAGCATCTGTAATTCTACCTCCTAATTACTATGTGTGGAAAGCTAATGACATCTAACGACAGTCAAAATATTTAATGGGGCCTACCTAAGGTGTTTGCTCAGATCAGAAATGAAAGTGGTGTTAGATCATTAAAATGAAAACTTCAATACACAATATGTGTGCTGTATATGTCTGGCTATACAGCGTATGTGTTTGGAATTTCAATATACTCCAGAGCTGCTATTTGGTTCCTGATGAGCCCAGTGCATGTTTTAAACTGAGGTGCATTCATGATTTTTTTAAAATATATATTTAAAATTAGAGTATGTTAAACAGATGAGGTATTAACAATTACCAGACCATTATCAAAAATGTCAAATAAGATTCAGGTGGCATCATTGCCATCCGGCAAGTTATGGGTTGGTAGGATTAAATGGACTGAAACTGTGAAAGGCTGGCAATGGTGCATTAGTTTGGATACAAAACCCCAGGCCAGACGGGCCACTCAAAGATTTGCATTTCCAGACCATGACCAAAATTGGAGAAAACCCGAGTACTGGGAAGACAACAGTGCCAGTGTTTGTGTCAATGTATTTTAGTGGCCAAGGCTTCAGGGAGATAGCTTTGGGCCAATGGTTTCTCCACCAATCTGTCAAGAGTATTATGCACTGAGGAGCTGACCCAGGCAGGACTGGGGTGGGACTGCAGTGCTCTGTCTGTACAAGAATCAATACACCTGCCTAGTCTTATTTGTTGATGCAATCACAGGAAGTCCTTTTACATTGCGTCATCAAAGTGAAAGAGGCAAACTTGAAGAAACCTTGACTCCATCTTTTTTTTCCCAATTTCATAAAATACAAAAGGGTCCATGTCTCAATCAAAATACATAATTCCCATAGTACTAGTGAGTGGAACAATGATACAATACCTTATTTTTTTATTTGAAAGAAACATCATACGAATATATATTTTCTCAAATGTCAGACTACTTCTCTGGCAAGGGATTGCATACAGCGGTCCACGGCATTAATAAAAAGCCAGACTGCAGCTGCTCTAGTGGTTATCTCTTGGCTGTTGCTGCATCTTCCTGCAAAGAGGATTGGGTACAAAATCAATATCAGTGCGCAATACACATCTGAAACAGGCGAACCTGCCAACAGAAGGCATGCTACCCCGCCCCTTCTGTAGAAGAGCCCCAAAGGGACAGCACAGAGGGCCAAGCCCTGTGACCTGCAGGGAAGCTTCTAGTGCCAGAAATATTGCGAACAAAAACATCTGCTCCTTTAGAATTTGAGAAAAAAGTAACAGATGAAAAAGAAAACTGCACAGATTGCCAGCAGTTATTCTGTGTCTCATCATTTCGTCTCTAATCTAAAATTAATGTCATATGGCCAGCTTTTCTGGTTTTACTCGCTGCACTTCTGAATATGCATGTGCCCTTCCAAGTTTTTTCTCCTAAGTATCTCTGTGAAAACATTTTTTAAAGATGATTAAATTAATGCAATTCATCCAGAGGCAGACTAGAATATGAAATTGAGACTGAAAATATTAAACTCCCTCAGAGTCTTGACAGGTTGAAAAAAGCATGCACACATACACGCTCACAATTTTGTAAAGGATTAATTGGTATTAATCACATATTACACTTTATGCTGCGATTCCCTGTTCTTTAGGAACATTTATTTTTTATGAATTCAGAACTTTCAGGAAATGGATAAAGTTTTATATGCCTGTGCAAGCATACTGATTGAAATCTACAGCTGAAAAAAAAACAGGTTTGGGAGCCATTTCTGCATGACAGATGAGCACTGTAAAGGTAGTATGCTGAAAAAAAGATCTGTGGAATCTACATCAAATGGTCAAACTTCTATTCAGGTTATGATTTCTCTATGATCCCCTTGAGAGTGTTGTTTCATTTAATTCCAGAACCTTTCATGTGTGCACCATTCTTTCAAACTGAAACTTCACCATAAATGTACAACAAAGTTTTTCATACGTTTACAACAATGAGTATTCATGTTTAACAGCTCATAAACAGGGAGGACACGACAACACTGATTGATTTTTCTTTAAGAGCTCTGTCCCTAAAGGCCAGAATGCATTGCTCCACCTGTTCTTCTTTCTGTAGACTGTTGTTATGTTTTGCAAATTACATTGTTACTATCATTCATGAGCACTCAAATGTATAAAAACAGTTATTGTAGCTAACACTGCTATGTGGATATATTTCTATGTGCTAAGCTGTTTTCTATTTCAATATGTTTGTGGGGAATTTGAGTGTATTTCATTGGCAGTGGGGCACTGGTCTTGCACTAACAGGCAGAAAGTGCACAGCCAGCATGCACTACGGAATGAAAAGAGATCTGAACTACATTTTTAAGACATATCAAAATATTATCTACCATACCAACAATGACAACACTTCAGCTAAAAGAATAAAAGCTTAAATGTTTAGGGACAACCACCATTACAAGATCTCATGGCTCATGTAGTGGTAAGAAAAAAGACTTGTTGCAAGGAGTTTTAAATCGAGTACCTTCTCTGTGTTGATGTATAAGACTGGCAAAGATGTCAAACATCAGAACTTGAAAAAAACTGTAAAAAGAAATGTAGATTTCCCTGATGTGAAGATACCTCCTTAACAACATACTGAATTTCAATACTGTAGTTTTTTTCTGAAAAGTAACCCTTTAAGCTGCTATTCAGATCAGGAGTAAACTGAGGAAGAACACTGTAAAATAGCTGGTAATGATGACAGGATAAATAATATATAGCTGAAAATATCATAAAACATTGAAGCCGGATTGCATGAAAAAAACAGACTAGATACAAAAGCGCACGTAACAACATAAATCACGATCGGTATTAATTTAAAGTTCTGTGGGAAGCGGTAGAAATAGTAGATTCCCTGAAGAAGATGGCCCTGCAGTCTCTTCCTGTGATGTGATAAATGGTGGCCATTCGTTATGCAGAGAGAGAGACAGCAGCGCCTGCATCACAATGCCCGCTGCTGGGAACCCTGTGCCGGATTCCCGGCCCTGAAGTCATGGCAGCACCGCTCAGATGCGTCCAACAGTGACACACCGAGTAGGGGACCGTGACAAGCGTGACGTCCGGGACCGAGCGCTGAGAAGAGAGAGCTGTGATGGTAGAGACACACAGGGAAGGATTTCTCCCAGCGCCCCCAGTGAGAATACTAAACACCATGAAAAACTGCAAGAACAGAAATACTGAACTTGTCTATGCATTCTTGGCTTTAGCCTATAATGTACACACACATATGCATACGCACACATCTGCACACACACACACACACACACACACACACACACACACACACATATGGCTCATGGCTATTTTAAAGTTCAGTCACACTTGCAGAGGACAGAGCAGTGGCAGTGGTGGTTGCCTAGGCTGGGCACAGTATCTGTCGATCTCCCTCTCTCTTTCAGGCATGCCGGCACAGCCAAACATAACCAACCACTCTTCTATTGCACTTATAATTATGAGGAATTTACACAGGATGCCCATGATGTGAGCTGTAAATGGCCGAGATACTTCCTCTTATATCCTTGCTTCTTCAGTCACCTGCATATAAAGATTTAGCTGCAGTGATGAGAGGGCCCTCATGCCACTGCTGTGCGAAGAGGAATCAATAAATAAAAGTCTGCACAAGTCTTTGACGTGTTAAACAATGTGGTATTTCATCCTCTCCTGTACGTGTGCAGCACTAAGCACAACAGACTCCCACAGCACTGTATGCTGAATGAAATATATAGAAACAGTCCAGCGGACGCATTAGCGCTCAGAAAGAAAGGAAAGCCGCTCTCCCTGCAGGCATGGCAATAAAGCTAGCATGGTCGCTGCTCCTGGGGAAACTGTGGGCAAAACAAACAGTGCCTTTTTTTGCCAAGCTGTGTGCCCCCGGCCTCTCTGAACGCTTTGCTTGGCTTGCGATGATGCTTTGGAATTGGGCCAGGACACAAACAGAAGTGGAGAGCTGCTTCTTCTCTTTCGTTTACTGCGGATACACTGTGCAAGTGTTATTCTCCCCACCTAACAGGACAAAGCCAGAGAAAACATCTCTCGCAGAAACCAAACTTATTAATCCCTGTAACCACAGCTGCTATTTTAAGATCAACGGCTGAATGCATGAATGGTAGTCTGTGGCATTCCACACATACTGAACCATCAGCATTAAAATTCCACACAAAATGCCTTGCCCGTTTACTGTATTCTAAACCATTGATGTCCACTGGAAATCCACCAGTCTCAGATTCAATTCATGTCTTAATTATTTTCTCGGGGCCAATGATTGGATGGGGATTGTGAATAACCTGTTATTCAAGGTGTCAATCAGCTGCTGTTTGAAAGACATCTCTAAAACCCTGAGGGCTAGAGATTCTGCATGCAGGGTGATGCTGCAAACCTTTTTTTTCCTTGTTTCACAGCCATTGTGTTCTGCCTATGTAAGCCCTTAATCACGTCCTCTCTCTGGTCTCCCTACTCCTGAAGGATGAGAGTACTGTAGACCTCCACAGAGCGACTTACATGCAAACTGCAGCAGGGCTTCCCGGCTAATGATGGAGCCTACACTGTTGTCTGCCCTGCACTGGTACCTCCCCAAGTCTCTGTCTTCGCTTGGGCTGGCGATAATCAAGGCGCCGTCAATCAGGCTGTAGCGGAAATCGGCACTGACATCCACCTCTGTCCCATTGATCATCCATCTGACAAAAGGAATAAAAAGTGATACAATGCCATTGATGCTATTGGTGTAACCTTGGTAACAATGTAGGAAAATGTCTTATATTCTTTTCCATTTACAACAACTATGGACTCCCTTTCATCAGTAAGGACAATTCTGTTCAAAAACATTGACAATGAGCAATAATGTAAGTATACATCTGCAATATTGGTCTCCTGTGCAGGCCTCCAAGGAAACACCTGGCAGCAGCAGTAGTCATTGAGCTGTGGCCAAATCGTACTTCCCGAGAAAAGATGCAAATGCCCTCTGAATGAATGTTTGGATGCCAAAGGGAGGTACGTAAGTGTTTCATGTTCTTCGCTGCTGCAGATGTTGAAGGAATCCAAGCTTTTTTGAACTCTGTAATATTTGCTTCCTTAATGGTGTGCTGTGTCCACTTGTTAGCTACTAACCTGTATGTGGGTGTGGGGTTCCCTCGAGCCTCACAGTTCATTGTCACTTTCTTCTCTTCTGAATCCAGTGCAAATATAGCATCGTCAGGCTCCTGAAGAAACACGGGCCCAAACCTGGCACTTTCTGGGGGATGGAGGAGAAAGAACGTATCGTCAGACACTGCTGTTCCTGTGTGCCAGGTCTTCCATGAATCACAGCAGAAAAGGGGAAATGAGCATGATGAGATAATGGCCAGAGAAGAGAAAAAAACAGGCTTCCTCACTCAGTGTGGTGTCCATCAATTAACTCCATAAAACACTGTGCCACCTTATTTGAGAGGCTCTCAAACATTCGGAGTATGAAAACGCACAGGAGGGATAGCCCATCTGCCACTGATTCAGCATTACAGGGTGTCTGCATTTGAAATTCTCCCCGGCTCCTCATATCTGCAATGTCATTTGTTCCACTCCAACCACGTTCTTGCCCGCAAGCTCTGTTCTCTGGCATTTCGCTGCAGAGTCGGTATGAATCAATCCAATTAGTATTGTAATGAAGCGGTCGCTTTTAAGATTTTTCACAGTATTGCTGGAGGAACAGGGCTTACCGGGGAAATGGCGTATGGGGGGGGAAATACCATTTGATAACAGCAAACCAAACAGCAGAATGGGCTGACAGATAAAAACACAATTCTGGATTACGTTTGTGTTTGTCGATACACAAATGAGAAACAGGCTGAGAGAAAGGATGGAAGTTTGGAGACATACAGAGACAAAACCATCACTTTACACACAGGCGAGGGGTAGCGACGTGAGACTGCACTGTACGTTAGAGAAAGGAAGGGCATTCTTTGTTGTTCAGGTGGCTCTAAAGGGGTTTCTGAGCTCTAAGAACACTTGTTTTCTCCTGTGGAGACTCCGGTTTGTCGGCCCTTAAAACTTCCTTTAAAGACAACAAAGACCCGGGGAGAGACGCGCTAAATACCTCTGTGGCGGGCGGGACGTTTGGCACGGCTGCCCTTTTGTGAGTGCCAGCCGTTGGCGGAAGCTCCAAAAGCACGAAAACGCAGCGGCATACATAATGCATGGGCCGCGTGGAGCCGTGTTCTCACCTCTCGCTCGTTTTTCAGCTAAGCTGTCACCGGCAGCTCCGCCTCCGCACCCAGAGAGGTGACGCTCCGCCATGCGGCGGGACAGCCGCGTAAAGGACTCCACACACCGGCTGGTGTCACCGGGCTGCAGTGGCTGATCGCAGCACAGCCCACATACTTCTATTTTGGGGCTTCTGAGTTTTGGAGGTGCTTGGGATCTCTTTGATCTTATTTCTGCGCCATAACTTGTCCTTGATTTTTAACCATTCGAGGGGACTTTTGTTCTCTGCACAGATACGTTGAGCACAGAGTTGCAACACTGATGTAAGAAACAAACAATAAAAGCAAATTAAAGCAATAAAATACAGCAAGTTGTTGTATATATTCAGCTTGAGGAACCACTGATTTGAACCAATAATTAATTGCAGAACTGGTGCTAACCAATTAAACAGTGAGCAGCTTTTTGAGAGGGCTATAACAAACAAAGTTTTGCTTTGAAATTAGACTTTCTCTCTCTTTCTGGAGCATTAGCATCTATGGCTATGACTACTTCTAAGAAAACTAGGCCCTTTGCAGATTATACAGCGCTCCTTCACTGACTCTCTCTCACACACACACACACTTGCCTTGTTTCCATATGCTCACTTGTAGCCGCTGTCTCTTTCTCCCACACTCTCTCTCTTGCGGTTCCAGCAGCAATCTCCTTTCCCTCCCTGTGAATAATTTACACTCCATGATGTTGGAGCTGCTTTCAAGTAAGCCCGCAACACATCTGAGTTGAAGGGCGAGGGCTTTTTGTCTCAAATGAAACCACGACTGTTGACCCCTGGGATATGTGGTAAGAGGACTGCTGCGTATGTTTATGAAGTCTGCATGAGACCACACACAGACAGTGAATGAATACCCTTTTAAATTGGACTGATTACTGTGTGTTTATCTGTCCCCCTATCTAGCACATGAATAGCTATTTCTACCTGCTGGGCAAATTGGTCTACCATTTTACTCAACACTTTCCAACCAAAGGTCATGAGACACTCCATTTATTTGCAGGAAAGTGGGTGTGACTACATACGTGACCATGTATTATGCGAAAAGAACAACATCAGAACATTGCAAGACAGCCCTCTTCAGTACTTGAGTTTACCAATTCTTTGAAGAAGCAGTGGAGCACAATACTACCAGTTTTGTAGCTCCAATCATAACAAGCTATTGCTATTTTAAATCATGCATTTTTCATTTGCAGATTAGAGTACACTGTGTACCATAACATAAACTGGATTATACCTTACTCTTAAGAGAAAAAAAACTGACCGGTATCTTTTGCTAACCATATAGTAAGGTGGATTCATGATGGTGTCAAAAGAAATGGATGTGGACATAAAGGGGGGTAATGTGTTTTAATTGCCACATTTAAGCAAATCCTTGTGAAAATAAGAGCCATCCTTTATCGTCCGTTATTCTGTTCAAAAGTTATGTTCCATGGCAGTTTGTCTACTGATTAATAGGTACTTCAAATATGAACCTTAAATTTGTGTTAACATAAGCCCACTTGCAGTCATTTGATTAGGAGACTTCTGTCCTCTGCACAAATTAGTGGCGGGAGAAATAGAGCACGGAGAGCTCATGTGTATAGCGTGTTGTTGGATGGATTAAGATTGAGCAGTAATGGTTCGTTTTAAGCATTTTGGAGTGATTTGATTGATTGATGCCTTCATATCAAAGAGGGTAGTAAAGTCTGGGGGGCTGGCTGTTTCTCTTGGTAACTATGGTTTAGCATCATGAGTGGCACCCATCACCAACATGTGTCATTGCCTCCAGGTCCTCTAAGTGTATGTCTCAGCTTGATCGTCTTTGGAAAATTTCATCACATCTGTATTGTCTGTACCGCATCTGATTGCGGGACAGTTACTTTTGAATGAAAGAAGACTTTGGGAGAGAAACGAGTCTCTGCCAATGCCACTCTCATACATTAAGAGGCTTTCTGCTCTGATAGCTCTATGTGTTTGTGGGAAAATCAATCCACACATACAGCAGCAGCAGGCCAAAACAACAAAAAACCCACCTTCAATATCAGGAAGACCTCTCTCCCCCTGGGAGAAAGGTACTAATAAAAAGCATTACTGATGAAGCAAGTGCTCTTCCACGCCATTTAAAAATGATCAGATGACAAAAAGGCCTGCCTGCCTCTCGCTCTGCACACGTCCTGCAATCTCAGTAGCATCTCGTCAGCAGAACACAGCTCCACTGGGAAATAAAATGCATTCTGGTATTATTCATAAATCTCCCAGTAAGGAGAAAAAAAAAGAAGAAAAGCATGTTTGCCCCACTGCTAAATTCCTCTATATAAACCAATGCATTTGATGCACATAAATAGAATATTGCACTTTAAGGCCTGATTTTATCTTGGAGGTTAAAAGACATCCATGTTAGATTTGTTCTGTCAAAAAATCAGTTTTTAAACATTACATCTATTAACGTGCGGGAATCATGTTCACTTCCTGTTTCAATCAGTGGCCCTTAGACGGTTAATTCATAAATCCTTGGCAAGTCCAACCTAATATACACTGGACACTACATTCTGATGCTCATACTATTTCCATGACTAAATTAAACCCAGGGAAGTGCTTGATTGGGTATAACGGAAATTTAAGTGTATGACTCCACATCCACATGCATGCTTAGTACAGTAGATTCAGAAACTATTTCTGGACTTAATTTCCAAATACATGCATGCATGTAATACATGTTAAACAATCCAGGATTCTATGGAGTTCTTGTAAAGAACATCCCCAAGTGCCTTTAAGTCCATCACCATAACCTGCACATATGTTTCAAGCATGCAAATCATTCCAATTAACACAACACACTTCCGCCACTGTGATAAGACTAATTTGAACAGTTTTCCCCAGGCATGTGCTTTCCTGGCTCCTGTAGGTACAAAAAACTCCTTCAAGCATAGAAGCAACTCCTAATTAAATAAGGACTTGACAATCTCAGGGAAGTTCATTTCACACAACAGGGGCAGTCCTGCACCAGAGTAATTTTTCCACACGGGAGAGTCTGAATGCAGAGCTGTCTCACCTGTGATGCACGGACATGAGCTTTCTGCACAACTGAGTGTCACCAGAGACCACAAACACACACTGGAGACAGCCTTTCCCAGAGGTTTTCTCTCCTCATTTTCACATTTCTCTCTCAATTCTCTTCTCCCAATTCAAATGCTTTACTGTCATGACAGACAAAGAATGTTTTGTTGAAGCATAAATGAAAACACAGAACAAGTAATTAACCGCTCATATCTTAGAATGCATCCAGAGACTGCCTATGCTGATAGCGAAAGATAATAAGAAGACCAGTGTAAATCCTGTTTTTTGTCACCCAGTGTCGCTCAGACTGTGACGGGCAGAGATATAGTGTGCTGTTAGGGTCACCATACCCCCCCCCCCCCCACCCCCTGCCCTGAACACAGGGAGTTTCTCCTCATCAGGGAAATGGGAAAACTTGTGTCTCTCTCTCTCCCCCTGCCGCTGCAGTGTTTTTGGACTGACGTCCGCTCTGCCAGTCTTGGTACTGTATAACAAGGCATCCAGCCCACTCCACATCCAGCTTGCACTCTGATAATTGAAAGTGCAGAGAGTTCGAGGCTGAAAACGTTAGCCCTCGGAACCTCGGTCAGGCCTGCTAAGTGCAAGGACCGTCTGTCCACCCTGGGAGACAAAGAGCTGGCAGCTCACATGAATATCAACAATGTGTTCTGCGGGAGTTCTCGACGTAACAGTTCACAGTGTTAACAGGAGAAAATAAATGCTGCCAAGACAAATGTGTTTACATTTAAAACAAGAAAACAATTTCACATACTGAAATGCAGCTACACAATCTGCATGTTTATCTATTTAAAAAAAAAGGAAAGTGGTAAAAAAAGAAAAGCTATTTTTCCACACCAAACAACAGTCTATTAAGGTAATATAATAGCCAAGTGAGATCTGAGCAACCACCAAATAAAAGCAGAAGAAAAAAAGTAATGTTTAATTTTGTTCTAAAGACCAGAGACTCCACATCAACTGGCTCATCAATAATGGCTCATGTTAGGGGACAAAACATAATTGGCTACTAACTGAGCGACTCTATAGAAATGGGACATTCATTCCGCCCCCTGGTTAGTCGAGCATGTGGGGCTTTCAATTCCAAATGCAATGGCTGAGCAATGTTCAGGATAGCAGGACAAAAAGAGCTTTAATGTCTTTGAAGCTGTCATTTCTGACGATGCCCGTTCTATCCCATGCACTATATTGCTGTTGTAAATTTGCAGACACGTATTGCATTATCAGCATGTGGCATTGGTTTGTATTTTATGCTTTTATGGTCTCATAATGTCACTTCAATAATTGATCTGACAGTGTTACTGCCATCCGCCAGGCTTACGGTAGGCACTGCATCAGCGTTTGCCCACCCTCTGGCCAGCTGCGAGGTATTGCTCCCTGTACAAAACCCTGTTGAAATGGATTTCTGAGACAATTACGCCGGTGCCACATTGGGCTGTTATTTATGCCATTCACCTCATTTGCGAAGTGTACAGGCTCATATTTCCTGGGCCTGTTTGACAGGAAAAGAAGGGATGCTGGGGAGATTACACACTACGACGCTGACACTACAGCAGGCTGAGGGAGGGGGGGGTTGGGGGGGTTAGCTGAAAGGTTACACGTTTTTTGAACGTCTGGAGCAGAGCTAGCACTCGCTGTGCTGGAACAGGAGCCGGGCTGAAGAGTCTGTCCTGAAGCCTGGAGATGTCAATCTTAAGAGGACACGCTAGAGGTGGCTGGATAGAGTACACTTGTTTTTTTTGTTTTTTTTATCAAATGACATCACTAGTGCTGGTAGGTACACAGCTTCTGTGGGGAAATTCTTCTTAAATCATATCTAAGCCTCTTCTACTCAGTCACTCAAAATGCTTTTATAATCAGTATATTCAGTATGACTTTGACCGTATTGATAGTATGACATTCCTTTGGCAACCTTATGGTCTGCGTGACTGCAGTACTCTAACAAAAATTTAATAATTACTTAACCTTAACCTACCTTTTGTTTGAGCTAGGAACACAGACTCAGGGTAGTCCAGAACTTTATGGTGTATAGATCATTTTAAATGAGCAAATAAACACAATTTTCTAAATTCTTATGAGCACTTTCAAGGAAATAGTAATTAGGATATATGTGTTAAATGAACATTACAGTCTAAAATGGATTTTTTTTCACGGAAAACAATTCTTCAAACCTTTCACAGTCCAGGTGGATGATAACATCTCCCTCGGACGTAACATTTTGACGTGGTTATACCAGTACAAGGCTCCACTTGAAAGTTTTAACCTTCAAGACCAAAGTACACATGTTACTGTATCTACTTTATCAAAATGTAGCTTTTGTCATGACTTGCATATTGACATGGCAAGTGAATAATATGCAGATCCACATAAATGAATATCTGCTAGCAAACTGTTCAAAAATGAATTTAGCCAGAGAGCCTTCAACAATTTAATATTTGTAAGGATTTCATTCATTTATGCATAATATTTACAGTTCCTTTCCTCTTTTGCTATATTTTGACCCTTTATGCTAGTCTGGTTAAAGAAATTTAAATGACTTTATCCGAGAATATAATGTTACGCAAGACCTAAAGAATGGATAAGCAGAATTAAATGGCTCATAACCATTTCTACTGAAATTATTTTTTTAATTTTCAATGTGAATGGTTGTGGCCATGGAGATCTGCTCCAAAAGCCAGGGGAAAGTGACTGAAGGAGCAGTAGTGGGGTGTAGGTTTCATGGACCAGAGGTGATGGTGATGGCCAGGGCTGGAGCAGTGAATGCTGATGGCCTTAAACACAAGCGTGCTGCCACTCCTGGACGACACACATCAGGGAAGTTCCTTCTGCTGCTCCACCTGTCTGAGTCGCCCTTTCTCTGTACAGAAGACCCTTGCCATTTGCTGATCTGTGATGTGTGGTTTTGTGTGCCTGCACCAGCCAGCAGCCCCTGTTCCTGGCTTCCCTCTCATTTCCAGGGCTGCAGAGCACCACACCAACCCACGCTCCCTTATGTTTATTTTATGTACTCTGTGTTATATGATTGGTGCATAAATATATATCACTTGTTTATTGCATTATTACATATTTAGTGTAGTGTAGTGCAGTATTCCTGGATTTCCTCATTTATAAGGATCTCTAGAAAGAATTGCTCCTACATGAATGAATGGTTTCCTACACTATAGACCTCAATGTCAAAGTGGGTGGTTAGATCCAGACAGCTATGCCATACTGTGTAGTACCATGACATTTCCCTCTTGGAATTGCCACAAGCTTGCATATTCTTCCCACCTACCTCATTCCAGAAAAAAAAAACAAAGGCAAAACTTTAAACAAAAATCAAACATCCTTGCTGCCACACTTGCCAGTGAAGGTTAGTCTCAGAACCTTTTGAAATTTTTCCCATAATTGCCATTACCTTGAAGGTGTGCTCAACAACAGTGACTGATTTCCCCTGAATAGGTACACTATATGAACAAAAGTATTCGGACGCCTGACCATTACACCAACAGGGACTGTAATGACATTGTATTCAAATACATATACTTTAATATGGAGTTGGTCCCCTTTTTGCAGCTATAACGGCTTCCACTCTTCTTGGAAGGCTTTCCACAAGATTTTGGAGTGTTTCTGTGGGAATTTGTGCCTATTCATTCTGTAGAGCATTTATGAGGTCAGGCACTGATGTTGGACGAGAAGGCCTGGCTCGCAATCTCCGTTCCAGTTCATCCCAAAGGTGCTCAATGGGGTTGAGGTCTGTGCGGGCCAGTCAAGTTCTTCCACACCGAACTCATCAAACCATGTCTTTATAGTCCTTGCTTTGTGCACTGGGGCACAGTCATGTTGGAATAGAAAAGGGCCTTCCCCAAACCATTGCCACAAAGTTGGAAGCATAGCATTGTCCAAAATGTCTTGGTATGCTGAAGCATTAAGATTGCCCTTCACTGGAGATAAGGGGCCTAGCCCAAACCCTGAAAAACAGGTGTGGCCAAATACTTTTGTCCATATAGTGTATTCTGCAAAGCACACTGTGATGAATAATAAGAGTCTAAATGAATGCTGTGTGGACCTTGGCATCTTCTCTCCCTGCAAAAATCATCAACCCCTCCCAATCCTGCTGACATGACATGAAGGCCAAACAGAATGATATGAGGAAAGTGCACTGTTACCTGCAGTCCAATGCATGGAGAAATCTAGGGAGTTTGACTAACAAAACAAAGAAAACCTCTGGGATTAATTGTTAAGGGGCATGAAAAAACCAAGGCACTCTCAGTTCTAATGACCTTCTGTACTCTAGCAGGAACATTACTCCAAATAATAAAAAAAGAATCAATTTTACTCATGAATTATGCAGGGTATTCAAATGGCTGCTGTATCATCAATGATTTATATCTTTGTAGCTTGCAAATGTTCACCGAGAAGGTGAAGATACAAAGGAAAACCTCCAGCTGTAGAAAAAAATGGGTGTTTTGCAGAAACACAACTGCGATTTTTATTTGTTTATTTTTTTTACTTTGTGTAAAAGTTCGAAAGTAGCCTTCAGGGTTATAAACGTATTTGCTTTTCCACCTTCCAGTTTCTTGCTCTGAGTTTGCAGGAGTCTCTACAGAGGGAATAAGTGCTCCATGTGGACATGAGTATTGCTGCACTGGGTCCCCCCAGAGACCACTGCTGTAGACTGGAGAGATAAACCCAGTGCAATTGAATCCAGGCCGGTAAGTGAATATCGCTGGTTTCAGGACAGAGACCACATTAATGATGCCGGTGGACTTGTCCTGACAAGCACTGACCGTTCCCCCTGCTCTGATTTATTTATAACCATCGTGGTCATATTGTGTGTCCCTGCCGGGGTTGTGAAAATGAATCTCTGTTTCTTTGACAAATTTATCCATCAGTACTCCACTCCCATGGTGACAAGAGCCAGGGAATTGCTGTGTGTTGCTAGGATCTTCTTCAGGGGGGGTAACCCTGGTTAACATACACCTTGTACATAATAGCAGGATGTTATGATTTGCGCCCCAAACTTTATTAATTTAAAACTTCATTACATTAATTTTTTGTCTATTTTTGTTATGGCACCTACCATACAGTAGCAACATATTATTGTCAAAGATGAACTGTCAGACCAAAAGACACTAGAAGGTGATAATATGCATTTTCTGTCGCATTAAATGTAAAAACTATGTGTATATTGTATAACAAGATTCTTTCCAAAGTCCTAAATGGCACCTGAGTTCCTAAATTGCACTAAACATCTCTGTGTCCATCCTACACTACCCTTAATCCATAAATGACTGTACCTGTTCACCATATTGTCCACCATATTGCTTTGCCACTCCAGACTCCCTCCCCCACTCCCACCACCATCAATATAATGCTTTCAATTGTAATGCATGATATCTGAACAACTGTATTGTCTTTGTTTACCTTTTGTGTTTTTTTCTGCTTGTACAACACAAAAATGATAAAACTGATGAAACAAAGAAGCATCATTTCCCTAAACATTCAAGAGAGAATAATTGTGTTGTTTTCCCTATGGACTCTTCTCATGTAAGATAAAGTGAAAACAGTCCCTTCTTCCCTCTCTTTATCAGGGATATTATTTTCTGCACAAGAGAATGTGAATGCAAAGATATCTCACCTCTGAGGCACAGTCATGAACTAAGTGCCACCGGAGACCACAGGCACACACTTGAGACTGCCAGTCTCACAGGAAGGGACGGTTTCTCTCCTCATATTCTCTCTCTCTCTCTCTCTCTCTATCTCATATTCTCTCTCTCTCTCTGTGTCTCTTCTCTTTTTCTCACCCTTCATATCTCTACCTCTCTGCTTCTCTTTTCATCTCCACCTGTCTCTCTCCCTTCTTACCTCTTGTCTGTTTATCTCTGTTGCCCTCTCTCACTCTTTCTCTCTGTCACTCACTCTATCTTTTTCTCTCTCCATTTCTCACTCTTCCCCTCTCTCTTTGTTTATATCTTTTGCTCTTTGTCTTTTGCGCTGTGTCTCTCTTCCTACCTCGCTCTTTCTGTCTGCTCATCTCTGTCCCCCTCTCCCCTTCTTCCTCTCTCTCTCTCTCTCAATCTCTCCTTCTCTCTCTCTCTCTCTCGTTCTCTCACCCTTGCTCCTGTCGTCCTCCTGGGAGCTGTGAACACTGTGCGCTGACAGGTGCTGTCGGGACGGGGCCAGCCAGCCAAGAGAGGAGGAGGAGGATCCCACGCCGTGGCTGTAGCGGGACCTGCTCCGGGTGCTGAGCGGCGACGATGAGCTGTCCGGCTTCATCCTCAGCACTGCCGCGTACGATGCAGACCGCCCGCCGACTGCTCCGCAGAACTCTGAGAGGGGAATGACAGCACACAACCCATGACATGTCCACAGTTACCGCTTGCTGAAAATGAACACCATACCCAGAAGTATAAACATCTGTGGTGTGCTTCACCACAAATAAGGCCATTTTATTTTACATACACCGGTTAGTTAGGGTGGCGCTGAGGTGTACTGGTTATGGAATATGACTACTAACCAGATGGTGACTAGTTCAAACCCCAAGCAGAGCACTACACCTATATGAGCAAGGTGCTTAACCTGAACTGTTTCAATAAATACAGTATCCAGCAGAATAAATGGATATTATGCCAAATTTAAGCTTTACAAAACACTATAGACAAGGGCCTCAACTCAGGTCACATAAATAAAGAATTACTACAGGCATGAGTGAGGTTGGAGCAATAGGTTATAAAGGAAAGGCACCAATGACTCTTCTGAAAGAGGATGTTGCCTGAGTGCAAAGTTGTAACCAATCAGAATAATCTGTGGTGAAAACTCAGCGCTGATGAGGCATGGATCCCTGACACTGTCTGCACTCTGTGGATTCAAAAGCTCCCTGTGAAGACACTACCCACTCGCTTTGCCAATTATAATTTAACAAGTCCTGACTAGGATCCAGAACAGTATATCAAACTGGCAAGCAAACGCCCAGAGGCCTGGTATCTAATGAGAGCAGGCCTGTGAGCTGACATATTTAGGGCCGGCTCCAACCCGCCCCCTTTCCCCTGTCTCCTTCATGGGAGGCTTCCTCACCTCTGACACCTTACTGACATCATCGAGTGGGCCATTTAAGTAAGAAAATAGTGGGTGTAGAGTTAAAAGCATTCTTGGGCAAACACACTCTCAGCTCAGATTGACTGTATCACCTGTATCTCTCTTCATGAAGAGACTGTTGCTAGCATTGTGCACCTTAATCTTGGTTATCAGTGCCAGCAAGTATTTTAAGAGAAAACATTAAACATAGCTATTGATAACTGGTTTAATTGACCTGGCTAATGAGCATGCAAGCCAACACCAGGTTAACATCTATGGTTTGGTAAGTTATCTTTACACGCACTTATGAAGTAACAACGTATATCTAAGCACTCTGTGGCTAGCTGTCCAGACAAGCAATTTCTCTACAAAGCAGGACATCATTATGCAAAACACTTCACTTGCTGGTAGCTGAATTTGTATGTATCATACATGGTATATTTATTTAATTTCCAAAGGTGAGCAAGACATAAGAGCAGATTATTGTTCACATTATTTAAGTAATAATAAGTCATATTTTTTGGTTTGCTTATTTCCAGATCAGCTTTGCTCCTCCCTGCGAAGATGGAGACTTACTGAAAGGGGGCATTAGACATCCCCTCCGCTTACATGGATTTGCTTCCTATAGTACTGGGAACAGGCCCTATACTCACAGTGAAGGAAATAAGTCAACAAGGATGTGGGTGGAGAACTCAGATTGGCTCATAATATCATTCTTGTTTCATCACACAACATCTCTGCAGTTCATCCTTCATGTGTGGTGGATTGTAACCTAAAAGGGAGATCCATTTCAGAGAGCATTAATTCTTTTTTTTTTGGTATTTTCATTTCCCAGGTTCTTGATCAGGTCACATGAAAAGGTTCATTGACATTTACCAGATCTCAGCACACATGCCTGGGACGTGCTCATTTCCCTTCTGTTTGCGCGCAGGGGAACCGGGCCGTTTTCGCATTAATCTTGCCAAAGGTCACTCTGGGGACCGTCCTGATACAAACATATGCCAGCTCGATTTGTTCTTCCGGACAAACCTGCTAGACGTTAATCAGTCCATGCGCAGTGCCATTTCAATTGTCACCGTGCATGTTCTGTCTTTTTGTAACACCCCCCCTCCCCGGAGCTCGGGTAGAGAACCACACTTGGCTGTGTCGCCTCTGTTGTGGCAGGTTTTAATTTTCACGACTCCTGTCCCGCCATCTCTGACAACTGTATTTGCCCAGGGGCTCCCAGCAGAGCTTGTCCTGCATGTGCCAAACCATGCATCCCCGTGCTGTCAACGGGAGTGTTTAATAAGGACACTGTGCTGGAGTCTCACAGAGGAACCGTGCGCGTTTCCATCTGCAGCAAATCAATCACTTAAACCAATCCACTTCCATGGGGAATCAATCAGCGCCATGATTGAGGGACATGCACCGAGCCATGTAGAACAAAACAAGCAATAGCGAGGGCTTAATTCGCCCCATTTCAAAAGGACAGCTATTTCCTATCCTGACCTCAACCCATTATTGTTGCAGAATTACACAGTTTGTGTGGAAGGAAAGAATTGGAGCTGAGGCCCCCTCCTGAGATGGGTATGAGGAGAAATTTGTATGCGAGGAGGTGGGTGGAGCATGTGGGTTTTATGTCGCTTTGTGTGAGTATCTTTTCTAAATCATTAGACCACACTATCTTGTTTAATCTTGTTCTAAGCATATTAATCTTTTCATATTTGTAAGTGATTATTCCATGCATCATTGTTTCATGATCCACTTTCAAATCATTAAAAAGTAATTTAAAAGAAATTTTTTGCCAACAAGTATAAGAAATACAGCAATTACTGCTTGTGTCATGAAGGTAAACATTTGAAGTAATTGTCACAAGCACTGGCTGAAATACAGTCAGATTTGTTTATATTTGTTTAGAGAGATTTGTTTTTATTTTGCACATCATCTATATAATTATCCACATTGACATGTACATGGCTATAATATTACTTTGATGTGTTAAAACTATATTCCATGCATTTTTTGTAACTACATTTCCACACCATTCACACACATTACACTATGTCTCCCTTAAAAGAACAGCCTTGCAGACGATACCTTACTATGCTAATGGTAATGATGACCAGGGTAAAAAAATAAATAAATAAATAAATAAGAAAGAAAAATGTGACTAGGAAAACTACCAACAATTACCCTGTCATGGTTTAGACAAAAACATGTCAGAAGTTCGCATTGCTTTTTCATTGAATGGCCTCTGAGAGCGCACTTCTGGAGACAGGACTTCTGGAGCATAACGCTCAAGTCTGTGTCAGTGTTGCTATCTCATTTATCCCTGCCATTGCTCCATTGTGTATACATCAATGTAATTCCTGTGTAAAAAAAAGCCAAAATTTGAACCCCTGAGTGATTTCCTTAAAACAGCCTAAGGGTACCAGACAAGGTCACCAGTGCTTTGTCATTCCCAGTGGACTAGCCCTGCCAGACTACCCATGTTTTTTAGGCCATATGACCTCCACTGTGACCTCAAAACCCAGTAACCAATTACCCTCAAGGGGTTTCCATCATACTGGAGTGCAACTCTGCTACCTATACAGACCCAGACATTGGATCTTGCAAATTTGCTTAGAATTATATCATTACATTTATTTATTTGCTTAGCAGATGCCCTTATTCAGAGAGAAATGCATATCTTATGTATCATCCATTGATACAGCTGGATATTTACTGAAGAAATTCAGTTTTAGTTCCTTGCTTAATGGTGGAAAGGAAGTGTCCAATCTGGGAATCAAATGAGCAGCCTTTTGTGTTATGAGGCCTGCTCCTCACCACTGTTGGTGTAGTGGTTAAAGAACTCATGTAGCAACAAGACTATCACATGCTCAGTCTAATCCATAGAGGTAGTTGGGGTGGGGATCGCTGCTGTTGGTCTTTGGCTAAGGTTCTGCCCATGAATTACCTCAGTAAAGGTCTAGCTTCATAAATGGATAAAATTTGTATTAAATATATGTAGGTCTCCTGGATAAGGGCATTGAAAAAAATAATCATAATAATAAAGGGTAAGAACACTACTATCGATTGGTCATTTTCAGAAACTGAATTGCGCAGGACAAAAAAAAATACAATCTGCCCTCCAAAAGATCTTGAGTTAGCATTTAGATTTTACATTACATAAAACAATGCCCTGAATAAATTCAAATTAGTGAAATATCAGAGTTTCAAACAGGTGCTCTGATGAAATTGGTAGGATGAGAAACAGACAGGAAGATTGTCTGGGAAGAATTTGCTGAAATTCGGGATGAGGAGCTACAGGCTAAGAGTTTGACTAAACTTTCAAAGAAAAAATAGCAGCTGTATAGCTGATCTAACGTGAAAATTACAGACTAAAACGACTTTAGGGATGGTCTCACACTCATAATCACCGAGAAGATGCCAGTTTATCAGCGTAAAGTAGCCAATTCATTTCCCTTTCCTTAATTGTGAAAAGCCCTAATCAAATATGCTGGGTACTTAAAATGCAAAAAAAAAAAGTCTAAAAAAAACCTGTACAAAATAAGGAGAAAATGGAGTACGAGACTGTTAATTCCACTTAAAAGACTTCCTGGACTTAACATTTAGTTAAGAGACAGCGCTGTGTTTAAGATTTGGCTGTCTGCCTGATGTTACCTGCCCCTTGCATCCTCTTGGCTCAGACTGCAGCGTGTGCCATGCATTCTCAAGAGGATGGGAAGGAGTGGGTAAATGCAAATGTGCCGTTATTATTCTGCTTGCATTCCACGGTCGAGTTGGTATCATTGAAACGCGCATCCCCAGATGATGCCAGTTTGACTTCAAGGCCATGGATTTTGTTTCAGCTGTTTAGGCAATCCTTCTCTAAAGATACTGTATATAATTGGGCCAAACGACGTGTCTGATACTGAATGTGCACTCTGAACTGAGACCATCGTGCTGAGCATGGGGGCGTTTCATTTACATGTGACTTAGTCAGGTGGATGTGGAGAGAGTCAAGTCATTCAACTCCACACATTTACTGATCATTATCACAAGAAACCCCCGGTGGGCTTTGGGTCTCTATTCATCCAGACACCAATATGCTTTGTCCTTTACTTTGAGTAAACAATTTTTTTCTTCTTCTTTTTAAAAACTGTTCTTGCTTCTGCCCATCACTCAAAGTTAATGACAAGAGGACACTGTGGTTAGAGTGAATACAGGTCACAGTCACATTTCAGCAAACTTGCATTGTTGTTGAGATTTTGTAGATGCCCTTAAAGCTACTAAATAAATCAATCAATTAAGCAAATGGAAAGGAGTAAGTGTTCTGTGAAATTCAAAACACAACAAAGGCCGCTCTGCACATCCTCCTCTTTTTAAGTCCATTCGGTGCGAAGCACTCCTTTGTCTGTGGGACTGACGGAGCTGAAGAGCATAGGCTCTCAACAATCGCCAGCTTTATCGGATGAAAGCAATGACCCATACAGACCCCTCTGGACTGGATCCCTATCCTTCTCTCTGAACAATCAAGTTCCGGTCATGTTTGAAGTGTGACCCCTACTGGAGGGGTGACATGACGCCCTCAACATTTCCCGCCTCCATTACAGGGTCGCCTGTTGGGATCTGAACCACTCCAGTCCATTATTATACATTATATATTATATATTATATATTATATATTATACATTATTAATCCTTTGAGCTGTGTGTTGGAAATCACACTAAAGGAGTGCCTGGAAAAATAAAAATAACAGGCACTCCAAATAGATATCTCTTCATTGTTGTGTCTCATTCAGTCACAGATCACCAGATGACCAGTTAGTTAAGAAGTTGGTAAGAGGCAACTGTAATAACCAATAATATAATTCTGAATAATGTAAGAGCTTTTTATGATGCAATAAATTTTGCATTTGTAAAGTAATAAACCTGGATAATGTAATAAACGTGTTCAATGGACAATGCAGTAACAATTATTACATTAACAGGTATTTTTTTATTAATAATGTAATAACTTCAATTAATAATGTAACAATAAAATCACTATCTTTATATTATCTGATTCATTTAAGTGTCGCATGCACCCACCCACACACACACACCCACAGGCACATTCTTAATATAATTGTTTGTGAGTAATAATGTGTTCTGTTGAAATGTTTCACCAGCAAACATAAACACAAAACATAACATCTTTACCAAGCTGAAAAAAATATAATCTTAACTGTTGAAACCCAATATAAGATGAAAACAAACTTTTCAGTATCACAATTTAGTCTTCAGCAGCTAACAGCATTTCAAACTATTTAATTAACACCCTATAAGGGTGTTATGTATGTATTATGTAATGATGCTCAACATTCCAATTCACACCACATATTAATTTAGAAACATATTTCTAGTTTGATCATTGTAAGTGTTAAAGCTTTCTGAAGATAAAATGGGATTGACTTTAAAATAAAATCCATATATATATTTCCAGTTGTGAGAAAAAGAAATATTCTAACCTTACAATGAACAAGTATTCATCTTATCCAATTCCAAATATAACTGACCTGGAAATGACCTGGAATTAAGAAGAGATGCCAAACAAAATGATTGCTGTCGATTTTAATTTCACTGTATATACAACATATTAGGCAAGATGATAACAATGTGTGTGACATGTGATGTGTGTATGTGTGCGTATATTTGTGTGTGTGTGTGTGTGTGTGTGTGTGTGTGTGCGTGTGCGTGTGCGTGCAGTTGCGTGTGGGAAAATGTGCTTATGTGTGTCTATACATGTGACACTTAAAATGACAAAAAGACAACATAAAGACAATGACTTGGTACATTTATTACATTATTCAATGAAGTTATTACATCATTCATAAAAATGTACTCACCTGATAAGGTAATAACTGTTAATAGGTGATCCATTCAACAAGTTTATTATATCATCAAGGAATTGTTATATTTGCTGGTTTTGTTACATTATAAATACATAATCTCTCACATTATGAAATGTAAAGACACTATCCAAGTTATTACATTATTGGTTGTTTCATCAGGATTTCAAAGAAAGCCCTGCAAAAGGCACTTTTTCTGTTTTGTCTGCCATTCAAAATTAAAAGCCACTGAACTAACTACCTGAAGCATTGCATCACTCTACAATCAGACTGTGAGAAAATTTTGTTGGTCAGCTTTGACAAGTTGTTTATTACAGAGATCCAGACGAATGTAGCTATAAAGCTGGTTGCCTGTCCTTATTCTTTTGTGTGATAATGTTCTTCTAATCTGAGGTCTGACTGTTATTTCACTGACAGGGTTGTACTTGCCAATCGTCTTTGCAAGTAAAGTCAGACCACAGTGGTCACAAGTGAATGCAACAGCATAAGCAATGCTAAAGAAGGAGAGCAACCTTAGCACAATGTGAAACACAGCATGGCTAAATGGCAAAGTGGGTAAGCAGTGGGGGGAATCAGTGTAAAGAGCTGTCTGCACAGGGAGAGTCTTGCTGCTTTTCTAAGAAGGAGAGGCTGAGAGAAGCTTCTGCCAGTGAACTGTGCCTCTCCTTGCCTGGCACACATGGCTGTTGATGTGAAAAAATGAATATTAATAACGTGAGCTAGGTGAGACTTTCAAGAGAGCTCAAGCACAGGAACAAGATTAGCCACAGTCTGAAAGATTAATGAAGATCTACAGGAGGAGATTACATTGACCGAAGCTGATTATGCCTAAAACCAGTTATTCGATGGTGTATCATTAAGGATATACCCATCCATATATCATACGCATATCTGCCAGGGACAATATCTTACTAAGCCCTGCCTTCGTTATGCGACACCATGAGCTTTAGCAAATTAGTAGGGAACCTTTAACTCACCTTGGCATCCCGTGTGGAATTTATACAGTAGATAATGTATGTGTATGGCTTGCCCTCAGAGAGAGAGAGAGTGTGTGTGTTTTATGATCTGCACAGACTGAAGCTATGACTCATCTTCTTAACCAAGCAGACAAAAAAAAATGATCAAATCAGCATTATTGATGAAATGATAACATGGTGGAGGATTGAACTTCTCTTCCATTCCTCCAGACAACTGCAGGTCAATATGTTGAATTCAGATTGGAGGCTGACATGCTTGGGGTGTCTTGTCATTCATAACATTGTTTATTCAAACCAGGTAATGGGACACTCTAGCAACTTGTTAAATACTTCATTTTATGTATTCCTAACATGCTCTCACAGTGCAGACTGAATGTAAATAGATTTCTCTCTCTTTCCCCCTCGTTGCAGGCACACTCCACTCTATTTATGGCAAGTGACTCCTTTGCCCTTGTTGAAAAATGATTTCATGCATCGCTCATCCTCTGCTACATATTTACGTCCCCCGCAACATACATAAAATCCTGAGTATTTTAAATAAGAGATAGGCCAGACGCAAGGTGAATTACAATCCAATGCATGAAATGGCAAACCAGCCCCACAGATGAGGCCCAGAGTAACCCAAGCCAGAGACCGGAGCGTTAGTTTTTTAAAGCCTGAAAGAGGTTGCTGGCTTGACCACTTGGGACTCAACTCTCCTCTCCATGCAACAGCCAAGATCCATGAATTTTCACCATGCATTTTTTAGACTAACAGCAGATTTTGTTGAAAGAGAGGGAAATTTCTGTCAATACTAGATTAATGAATGTAACAATTTCTGAATCACCACTTACTGTTGCTTTCAATTAAGACAATATGACTAAGAGTATGTCTTACAAACATGTCTGTTTATGATTGCAGGAGGGCTTCTCAATGAAGGCTTTCTCATGCTGCGATCACTGTGAGCTGTCTTTAATACTATTGTTTCAGCCAACAAAAAACACTGTATCACACATGTGTCTCTGTTTGACTTTAATTTTATTATTAATTGTGTTATTATTTCTAGAACTGCCTAATGTGTGAAACAAGCACTTGCATCTTAAGGCCTTGTTTATTCTAACAGTGGATAAATATAACAATGCTTATTAATTATAACATATTGTTGAAAGGGATAACACATTAATTGGTTGCATGTTGTTATATCTTTTCCCATTGTTTGTGTAGCACATTGTTAAGAAAGTGAGTAAACTGGTTTAAACTGTAAACATTTATGTTAAATGTTAACAGTAATTACAAGCATCAAATATGGAGCACTAAAGTCATCAAATACAGAAAGTTTAAAGAATTTTCAGGACATTTCTCTATATTGAAAGGGGGGTGGGGTTCACAAAACATAATAACTGACCCTTTGAGTTACTATTGCTTGATTGCCTGGGTTTACATTACTATCAGCAGAAAACCTTATGATGAAGGAAAAAAAGAGTCTATTCTGCTTTCTTTTGTAATCAATGAAATGTTT